>NC_053022.1:64183347-64305240 GCF_003073215.2 Triticum urartu | reverse complement strand
GAGCATTGCAATAAGATAGTGATGAAGGATCATCCATAATAAGCATACTATCATCATTGCAATGACCAACACTACTCACCATACCACTACCTTGTGGCAAGCCACATGTAGGTGAAGTAGAAGAAGTTGAGAAGACTATACGGCTGGATGTGGAGGGAGAACAATCATCCCCACAAAACTTGGACACGCCATATTTATCTTGAAGCTTTGTCCACAACTCATGAGCATCCCGGAACGGCATGAGTTGAAATATAACTACATTGCTCAAAGCATTGAAAAGCACATTAGAAGCTTGAGCATTGAGATAAGAGTTTTTCTCATCCTCTAAAGATAATCTTTGAGGATCCTTTGGAGGAGAAAAACCCATATCCACAATTCGCTCTAAATTTGGGTCCATGACCCTAAAGAGATTAAGCATGCGAATTACCCAAACATAAAAATTTGTGCCATCGAAACTAAGAGTGTGAGAGAATCCTAATCCCCTAGTCGACATCTTTACTCTCTAGGCGGTTAAGCCTAACAAAGAGAGACGAGGCTCTGATACCAATTGAAAGATCGTGGATGTCGCCTAGAGGGGGGGTGAATAGGCGTTTTAAAATAATTACGGTTTAGGCTTGAACAAATGCGGAATAAACCTAGCGGTTAGTTTGTCAAGCACAAAACCTACAACAACTAGGCTCACCTATGTGCACCAACAACTTATGCTAAGCAAGATAGACTACTAGGTGATAGCAAGATATATGATAAGAAACAATATGGCTATCACAAAGTAAAGTGCATAAGTAAAGAGCTCGGGTAAGAGATAACCGAGGCACACGGAGACGATGATGTATCCCGAAGTTCACACCCTTGCGGATGCTAATCTCCGTTTGGAGCGGTGTGGAGGCACAATGCTCCCCAAGAAGCCACTAGGGCCACCGTAATCTCCTCACGCCCTCGCACAATGCAAGATGCCGTGATTCCACTAAGGGACCCTTGAGGGCGGTCACTGAACCCGTACAAATGGCAACCCTTGGGGGCGGTCACCGAACCCGTACACTTTGGAAACCCTTGGGGGCGGTCACCGGTACCCGTCAAATTGCTCGGGGCGATCTCCACAACCTAATTGGAGACCCCGACGCTTGCCCGGAGCTTTACACCACAATGATTGAGCTCCGAACAACACCAACCGTCTAGGGCGCCAAGGCACCCAAGAGGAACAAGCTCTAGGGTGCCCAAACACCCAAGAGTAATAAGCTTCTCAAACTTCACTTCCACGTATCACTGTGGAGAACTCAAACCGATGCACCAAATGCAATGGCAAGGGCACACGGAGTGCCCAAGTCCTTCTCTCTCAAATCCCACCGGAGCAACTAATGCTAGGGAGGAAACTGAGAGGAAGAACAAGAAGGAGAACACCAAGAACTCCAAGATCTAGATCCAAGGGGTTCCCCTCACATAGAGGAGAAAGTGATTGGTGGAAATGTGGATCTAGATCTCCTCTCTCTTTTACCTCAAAAACTAGCAAGAATCCATGGAGGGATTGAGAGTTAGCAAGCTCAAAAAAGGTCAACAATGGGGGAAGAACACGAGCTTAAAAGATAAGGTTCATTGGGGAAGAAGACCCCCTTTTATAGGTGGGGAAAAATCCAACCGTTATGCTCACAGCCCGCACAGAGCGGTACTACCGCTCCAAGGAGCGGTACTACCGCTAGGGCGGAAGTACCCCTTTGAAAAACAAAAGCGAGGAGGAAAAAGGCCAGAAAAACCGCCGGAGCGGTACTACCGCTCGTCCTCACGGTACTACCGCTCGACCTCATGGTACTACCGCAAATGGTAGCGGTACTACTGCTTGCGAGCGGTACTAAAAGAAATACATCCGGGCCTACCACCGCAAGACTTGGGACGAGTTTTTGGTCCGGAGCGGTACTACCACTATAGGAGCCGCCGTAGTACTGCTCTGGAGCGGTAGTAAAAAATTACATCCGCTCCAATTCGCGGTAGTACCGCTGCAGCCTTTTCAGAACACCAAAACTGCCACAACTTTTGCAAACGGACTCCGAATTCGATGAAACCAAGTTTGTTGGAAAGCTAGCGACAAGGGCTAACACAATCTTCAAAGAAATATCAATAAAAGGCAAATGAGAAAAGGCCCATAAGAAAATGGTGAGAACCCTTCCTCGGAAAAGACCGGTAAAACCTCCAACACCGAAAACATCATAGAAGACAGATGCGAACTCCGTTTTCGATGAAACCAAGTTTGTCATCAAGATGACCATAAGCTCTAAGACTCACAAAGAGAACCAAACAAGAACCAAGAAAGATGATGCAAGGATGCAATGGTTTGAGCTCTCTACTAACGATACGATCAAGCTACAAACTTGAGAGCCCCCCTTGATAGTACGGCAAACGATCCTATAACCCGGTCTCCAAACTACCACCATGAGACCGGTAAAATAGAAAACCTATCAAAGGCAAACCTTTGCCTTGCACATGGTCCACTTGAGCTAGATGATGACGATTTTGACTCCCTCAAGTTGGACCATCTTTCTTGATTGCGTTGGCTTGATGAAGACTAGATGATTGCTCTCCCATAGTCCACTATGGGTGAGCCACTCTTCGGCACATCTTCACAAGTCCATTGTCACCACAATGGATGGCAAGCTTCAAGCACTTGATCTCTTCGCGATGATCCACTTGAACTTGCACACGGCAATCTTGATGACGATCACCACTTGATGCCATCCTCTCCATGGGTTGAGTGATATCTTCCCCTTGACACAAGCCCATGAACACGTACCTAACCCCACGTAGAACTCTCACATAGACCATGGGTTAGTACACAAAGCACAATGGACAATGCTTACCAAACCATGGGATCACTTGATCCCTCTCGGTACATCTTCTACGCTTTGTGAGTTGATCAACTTGATTCACTCTTGACTCAGTCTTGATCAACCTTGAATCTTTCCAACTCTCTTCATTTGGATGATGTCTTGAAGGTAAACATGAATGATCACACAATCTTATTCTTCAAGACATGCTTGCAATAAGCTCAACTCTCACATGACCAAGCTTTGGATAATTCCTTAATAGCACCTTGGTCAACCCATAAACTCCTTGAAACCAACACATGGACTCCAAGAAAAGCCTATGGACAAAACCTTCAAATATAACTCAAGGCAATCATTAGTCCATAGAGATTATCATCAATTACCAAAACCAAACATGGGGGCACCGCATGTTCTTTCAATCTCCCCCATTTTGGTAATTGATGACAATCACTTTCGAGAGAGTTTATACAAGGAATTATGCATCACCATGCAATGCAACAACCAATGATGCAAGAGTATGATATGCAAATGCTTAGGAACAAAACCAAAGCAAGAAGAAAACTCTGAAGACTTCTCCACGAAACTCTCTGAAACTTCTCCCCCATTGGCATCGATTGCCAAAATGGGCAAAAAGCTTAGAAGACCAATATAAAAGGTGTTCCTCCAAAAAATTGTGTATTTCTCAACAATAGAGTGGAATGCCATACACATATCCAAAGGTAATACTTGGAGGAAGACCAACTATATTGAGTCACAAAGATTGCTAAAGGAAGATATGCCACAAAGACATAACAGAGAGAAACACAAGCAATCAAGCAATCAAAAGAGACCAATTGAAGCAAGCAATCAATGGATATCAATTGAACCAACTAGACCAAAGATCCTATGATCCACAAGAAAAAAAGGATATTATGATATGAGCATAGGAGTGTTCTAAAGAAACTAGAGAGGCTCCCCATGATTTGTGGACACATAAGAATATTTGTATTTGGATACAAAGTGCACAAAATAGGATCATAGCTCCCCCAAAATCAATAGAAACTTACAACAAGTGCAAGTGAGCATATAGGAAACTAAGCCTAGTACTTGCAACAAACATATGGTTGAGCAACAAGTAAAAGAGGCAACTTAAGAATGGGCTCAACCAAAATTATGTGTGTGAGTCAAGGCAATGCACTTGAGAAGACTAATGTACGGATGAGCATCAAGCATCAATAAAGTCTTGAAGGAATGAGGCAACACGGTGCAAGGCCTATCATTCCCACACACAACAAGCAAATGGGTTCACAAGCTTACTAATAAGCATAAAAAGAACCTATGCTTGTGACAACCCGTGGTGAAGATAGAAGATGAAAGCCTCATCAAGACGAGGGATACCAATTAAGATGGCAAAAGCCTCGTAAAGATAAGCATGAGGAAAGTAATCTTCACCACACAAGAGTGCATCAAGATGCAACGAGATAAGACATGCACTCAAGGCAAAAGCTTTCACGGAGCCACCAAAGAAATAACAAAAGAAAGACAAGGTGGACGTGAAAGAAAGGATATCATCTAGAGATGTAATTTCTCTCAAGTGTATAAGGTTCTAGGTAGACGAAATCATGATGATATATATCTACAAAGAAGGATGTACACCCGAAATAGTTACAACATGAAGGAACAAGATATCCAAAAGGAAGTCATACATATACCAATAAGATATTTGCTTGAGAGCATAGCACAAGGCTAGATATGGTCTTATTGCATATAAATGAATTCCAACCACACGAACATCAAAGACATCACAACTAGCAACAAGACATCATTGTTGGGATGCTTTGAGAAAGGAAACAAGTATCACAAGAGAGAATGGATAACATGCCATGATACAACCTACGAAAGGTTGATGCAAGAAATGTGTGCATGAAGTAGATGATGATACTTGTTACCGAGATACCATTGGATGGATGTAGTAGATGCCAATTAAAGGTAGATAGTAGTTCATTAATCATCCTAGCTTGACTCCAATAAGCACATGGTGACACCACCTTCCTTGTGAGTGAGCCGAGCATCCAATGCATCTCCACTTGTTCCTAGAACAACAACACAAACAAAATGGTACCCAAACTCATTGGGACCAAAGAGTTAGAGAACCAACGACACATAGGACAAACTCCACACAAACATGTGCATATGGATATGAAAATGAATTACATGCACATCTCATCCAATTTGAGACATGGAGGAGTTTCCCCTATATATTGGGTCAAAGAAAGAAAGCATGCCAAAGATACTACACGAAGTTAATATGCATGCTCAAGACTTTCAAGAACCGATAACAAAAGACAAAGAAATACCAAGGAAAGAAAAGATACCAAATGAATAAATCATCACTTGGAGGGTATCCATAATGGATACAACAAGGAATGAGATATCCATTGATATACACAAAGAAGAGACATCAAACTCCCAAAAGAGAGGATGGTCCCAAACAAACCAAGCTCTCTACAAAGTTTCATGATGGCACAAAGTACCAAAACGAAAACGGATTGCCTTCCACCAACACACACTTGACAAGGATCGCAAGATGAGTGTTTTATAGAAAATAGGATAGCTCCCCCAAGACTAGTGCATTATAGAGAATTTGCATTTGAATACAAAATGCACAAGGTGGGATCACCACTTTCACTATATCTAGAAAACACTAGACTAGATCAAGAAACAAGATCCACAAGTGGTATGGAAGACAAAGGGACTTGATACAAACCTTGGCAAGAGAAAGGGAAAATAAAAAGCAAAGGCCAATGTAAAGATGATCAATAGATTCTACCACAAAAGTGAGTACCAATTGTCAAAAGACAAGAAGTAAACAGAAATAATTTCCGGTGGTAGATAACAAGGATATCCGACATCATCTTCACACCAAACAAAAAGCAAAATGCAACTTGTAGAGCTAACATGCCACCTAGGAACAAGATAATTTACAATATCAACTCTAGATGACAATATCTCAAATGTACACATTTTCTAGGCTAGTAATATACACGTAGCATATTACTCCCCCATAATGTGATACCAATTAAAGATAGACAAGAGGCAATTTAAAGGATCCAACAAGAGATAATTAATGGACTATTTAGAATTTGAATTTCTCATGAGAAGACATACCACATAGCGACTAGATAATCTTGAAATATCAATACTAGATGGTATTACTCATGTACACACATATATAGGATTGTGAGGTGCACAAAGCACATCACTCCCCCATAATGGGATATTCCATTAATCTCTCACAAGAGCCAACTAAGATATGACCAAGATGCACAAAGGCTCAACTAATGACACACATGTATATGATGTGCAAACCAACACACACATACTTGATTGCTCAAGATAATCAAGTTGGAAGCACAACATATACAAACACATGCAAGGAACAAAGCCAAACATGCAAAGGGGAAAGTAACTTTCAATGTAAACAATTTAAGCACGAGTTACCACAAGGAGGAACATTGGATATAAGATAGAAACTTGATAATCCGAATGACTTGGCTTGAGACAATAAGAATGATGAAGTCCCCTTAATTCTTCATAATGTAGCCAAGTCTCCAATGACCTCCAACATCACCTATTGATCAAGTTTGAGCTTGTTGATCCCCAACCAAGTTGGGTCCTAAGAGGTTAGTCACAATAGGCTTGGCTACCCAAATGGTTCTTTGCTTCAAACCACTTTGAGTACCAACAAACTTGGCAACCACATTGCCAACCTTATCCTTCCCAAGAGAATAGACATCATCAATAATAATTGGGTTGGATAAGTTACCACTAGTGCATGAAGAAGCAAGGTGACCTTTCTCGCGACATAGGTAGCAATGTCTACTCTTCACTTTCTTCTCACTTGATTTCTCAACTTGAGAAGCATTAGCTTGAGTCTTCTTGGGAAGAGGCTTTTCTTCAACATGAGGTTGAGCATGCGAATGAACTTGTGGCCGCTTCCCTTGTTGCTTGTCACTAATGGGCTTCTTCTTCAATGGGCAAGATCTAACATGATGCCCTTCTACTTTGCACTTGAAGCAAATAATCTTGGCTGAATTCTTGAATTGTTCTTGGCCCTTCTTCTTGATCATCTTGGACTTCTTCTTCTTATTGGAGTTGAATCCAAGTCCACCTTTGTCATTGGGGGATTTTTGCACACTCAAGATATTGTTGAGTGTGGATTTCCCTTCATGACTCTTTTCCAAGTCTTTCTTCAAAGAAGTGACTTGGGCCTTGAGCTCTTTGATTTCCTCTACATGGTTAGTCTCAACACAAGTACTAGAGGAAGTATAAACTTCATCGTTAGAGCAACGAGGCAAGGAAAGTAATTCATCACAAGATGTACCAACATTGTGAGTAGATGAATTACAAGGACTAGCACATGGCAATATAGCATTTTAACCAAAAGTAGTGCTAGTATCCACATGAGAATCACTAGATGTTACCTTAGCAAGCATGGCCTCATGAGCTACCTTTAGCACATTATGGGATACTAGAAGACCATCATGAGAGCTTGTGAGCTTTACATGATTTTCTTCCAACATCCCATAATTGCTAGATAGCAACTCAAGTTGAGCCCTTAGCTCAACATTCTCCTTCAATATGGATGCTTCACAAGAGATAGAGTTAGTAGCACAAGCATCATCATTAGCAACAAGAGGAGAAGACAACTTGGCAAGCTCTTTTAAGTAAGAAGCTTCAAGTTGAGCATGAGACTCGGTGAGTTTGATGAGCTCACCCTTGATGACCCTTGAGCCATTTTCGAGGTGCTCAAAATCCTCAAGGAGTCTAGCATGAGCAACTTCAAGCTTAGCATTTTTAGTTTTGAAATCATTGGCCACCTCGAGTGCTCTATCATAAGATTCCTTTATTCTAGATAATTCTAGAGCAAAGGTCTCCTTAAGAGATTCGGATGTGGTTTGTTCATGTTCAAGAGCTTGAGATAGCTCCGCAATCTCATTTGCGTAATCACGCTCATGAGCTTCCATTTTCTCAATGGTGACCTCATGCTCCTCTAGATGAGATTCCACCTCCTCAATGTATTTCTTGCCTTCAATGACAATAGACATGATTTCCATGAAGTTGGAACGAGCAAGTTTATTTTTGTGAAGAGCTTTAAAAATCATTTCCCCCTTAGTTTTTAAGGAGGCAACATTATAGTTCTCTTCATCATAATCAACATCATCATCATTCTTGCCATCATCAATATCATCACAAGATATATTGGGATTCAAAGTGGGAGATACCTTTGAAGCCTTAGCCATAAAGCAAAATGCAATCGATGATGATGTAGGATCCCTTGAAGCACCGTTCAAGACCACATCTTGTTCCATGGAGTGTTGGGTTTCCTCTACATTGTTAGCACCACAACTCGAGGAAATACAAGCATTTTTATCATGGCAACAAGATATAGCAAACATATCATCATGAGATTTAGTCAAGCAATTTCTACATGATATGCAAGGACTATCAACACAAGCATGTGAAACATTTGGAGTGCTCGAAGTGTTAAATCCCAAAGAAGGAGCATTGCAATAAGATAGTGATGAAGGATCATCCATAATAAGCATACTATCATCATTGCAATGACCAACACTACTCACCATACCACTACCTTGTGGCAAGCCACATGTAGGTGAAGTAGAAGAAGTTGAGAAGACTATACGGCTGGATGTGGAGGGAGAACAATCATCCCCACAAAACTTGGACACGCCATATTTATCTTGAAGCTTTGTCCACAACTCATGAGCATCCCGGAACGGCATGAGTTGAAATATAACTACATTGCTCAAAGCATTGAAAAGCACATTAGAAGCTTGAGCATTGAGATAAGAGTTTTTCTCATCCTCTAAATATAATCTTTGAGGATCCTTTGGAGGAGAAAAACCCATATCCACAATTCGCTCTAAATTTGGGTCCAAGACCCTAAAGAGATTAAGCATGCGAATTACCCAAACAACAAAATTTGAGCCATTGAAACTAAGAGTGTGAGAGAATCCTAATCCCCTAGTCGACATATTTATTCTCTAGGCGGTTAAGCCTAACAAAGAGAGACGAGGCTCTGATATCAATTGAAAGAACGTGGATGTCGCCTAGAGGGGGGGGTGAATAGGCGTTTTAAAATAATTATGGTTTAGGCTTGAACAAATGCGGAATAAACCTAGCGGTTAATTTGTCAAGAACAAAACCTACAACAACTAGGCTCACCTATGTGCACCAACAACTTATGCTAAGCAAGATAGACTACTAGGTGATAGCAAGATATATGATAAGAAACAATATGGCTATCACAAAGCAAAGTGCATAAGTAAAGAGCTCGGGTAAGAGATAACCGAGGCACACGGAGACGATGATGTATCCCGAAGTTCACACCCTTGCGGATGCTAATCTCCGTTTGGAGCGGTGTGGAGGCACAATGCTCCCCAAGAAGCCACTAGGGCCACCGTAATCTCCTCACACCCTCGCACAATGCAAGATGCCATGATTCCACTAAGGGACCCTTGAGGGCGGTCACTGAACCCGTACAAATGGCAACCCTTGGGGGCGGTCACCGAACCCGTACACTTTGGAAACCCTTGGGGGCGGTCACCGGTACCCGTCAAATTGCTTGGGGCGATCTCCACAACCTAATTGGAGACCCCGGCGCTTGCCCGGAGCTTTACACCACAATGATTGAGCTCCGAACAACACCAACCGTCTAGGGCGCCAAGGCACCCAAGAGGAACAAGCTCTAGGGTGCCCAAACACCCAAGAGTAATAAGCTTCTCAAACTTCACTTCCACGTATCACTGTGGAGAACTCAAACCGATGCACCAAATGCAATGGCAAGGGCACACAGAGTGCCCAAGTCCTTCTCTCTCAAATCCCACCGGAGCAACTAATGCTAGGGAGGAAAATGAGAGGAAGAACAAGAAGGAGAACACCAAGAACTCCAAGATCTAGATCCAAGGGGTTCCCCTCACATAGAGGAGAAAGTGATTGGTGGAAATGTGGATCTAGATCTCCTCTCTCTTTTACCTCAAAAACTAGCAAGAATCCATGGAGGGATTGAGAGTTAGCAAGCTCAAAGAAGGTCAACAATGGGGGAAGAACACGAGCTTAAAAGATAAGGTTCATTGGGGAAGAAGACCCCCTTTTATAGGTGGGGAAAAATCCAACCGTTATGCTCACAGCCCGCACAGAGCGGTACTACCGCTCCAAGGAGCGGTACTACCGCTAGGGCGTAAGTACCCCTTTGAAAAACAAAAGCGAGGAGGCAAAAGGCCAGAAAAACCGCCGGAGCGGTACTACCGCTCGTCCTCACGGTACTACCGCTCGACCTCATGGTAGTACCGCAAATGGTAGCGGTACTACTGCTTGCGAGCGGTACTAAAAGAAATACATCCGTGCCTACCACCGCAAGACTTGGGACGAGTTTTTGGTCTGGAGCGGTACTACCGCTATAGGAGCCGCGGTAGTACTGCTCTGGAGCGGTAGTAAAAAATTACATCCGCTCCAATTCGCGGTAGTACCGCTGCAGCCTTTTCAGAACACCAAAACTGCCACAACTTTTGCAAACGGACTCCGAATTCGATGAAACCAAGTTTGTTGGAAAGCTAGCGACAAGGGCTAACACAATCTTCAAAGAAATATCAATAAGAGGCAAATGAGAAAAGGCCCATAAGAAAATGGTGAGAACCCTTCCTCGGAAAAGACCGGTAAAACCTCCAACACCGAAAACATCATAGAAGACAGATGCGAACTCCGTTTTCGATGAACTCAAGCTTGTCATCAAGATGACCATAAGCTCTAAGACTCACAAAGAGAACCAAACAAGAACCAAGAAAGATGATGCAAGGATGCAATGGTTTGAGCTCTCTACTAACGATCGATCAAGCTACCAACGTGAGAGCCCCCATTGATAGTACGGCAAACGATCCTATAACCCGGTCTCCAAACTACCACCATGAGACCGGTAAAATAGAAAACCTATCAAGGGCAAACCTTTGCCTTGCACATGGTCCACTTGAGCTAGATGATGACGATTTTGACTCCCTCAAGTTGGACCACCTTTCTTGATTGCGTTGGCTCGATGAAGACTAGATGATTGCTCCCCCATAGTGCACTATGGGTGAGCCACTCTTCGGCACATCTTCACAAGTCCATTGTCACCACAATGGACGGAAAGCTTCAAGCACTTGATCTCTTCGCGATGATCCACTTGAACTTGCACATGGCAATCTTGATGACGATCACCACTTGATGTCATCCTCTCCATGGGTTGAGTGATATCTTCCCCTTGACACAAGCCCATGAACACGTACCTAACCCCACGTAGAACTCTCACATAGACCATGGGTTAGTACACAAAGCACAATGGACAATTCTTACCAAACCATGGGATCACTTGATCCCTCTCGGTACATCTTCTATGCTTTGTGAGTTGATCAACTTGATTCACTCTTGACTCAGTCTTGATTAACCTTGAATATTTCCAACTCTCTTCATTTGGATGATGTCTTGAAGGTAAACATGAATGATCACACAGTCTTATTCTTCAAGACATGCTTGCAATAAGCTCAACTCTCACATGACCAAGCTTTGGATAATTCCTTAATAGCACCTTGGTCAACCCATAAACTCCTTGAAACCAACACATGGACTCCAAGAAAAGCCTATGGATAAAACCTTCAAATATAACTCAAGGCAATCATTAGTCCATAGAGATTATCATCAATTACCAAAACCAAACATGGGGGCACCGCATGTTCTTTCACAGGTCCTCTCAACAACCAATTGATTCTACTGGCAAGCTGTTAAGCCAATGCCGAGCTGGTCCTTTAAGCTTGAGTGGGAGGTATTTGATGGCGTGTAGGTCATCACCGCGGGCCATGTGGATATGAAGGAGATAGTCCTCGATCCATACCGCAGGATCTGTTGTGTCATCGTATGATTCGATGTTCACGGGTTTGAAACCCTCGGGGATTTGATGATCCATTACTTCATCTGTGAAGCATAGTGGGTGTGCGGCACCTCTGTATTGGGCTATATCACGACGCAGCTCAAACGAGCTTTGTCTACTGTGTTCGGCCCGGCCGGATTTACTGTATCTGGAGTGACGATTACCGTCTCGTGCCGTAGGGCGCCCACGCGATCCGTAGATCGATCTTGTTTGCCTTGCCTTGTCCTCCAATATATCTCGCAGGTCTGGCGCATTTTCCCGTGCCTTGGTATTTTTTGAGCTGCGTCGGGGTGCGGCTTGAGTGGAGGGCCGAGAGGCCTCTCTGTCGCGGCTACGGGGTGGCCGGTCGGCCGCATCATACGCTGGTGATGTAGGTTTAGGTGCTTCCTCCTCTAATCGGGGTAGCAACCTGCTCTTTGGGTAGCTCTTGGAGGGGCGTTCGAGTTCATACTCTTCGGTCGCAAGGACTTCAGTCCATCTGTCGGCTAGCAAATCTTGATCAGCTCTAAGTTGTTGCTATTTTTTCTTGAGGCTACTCGCCGTGGCCATAAGCCTACGTTTGAATCGCTCTTGTTCGACGGGATCCTCCGGCACGACAAATTCGTCGTCGTCGAGGCTTGCCTCGTCTTCGGAGGGAGGCATATAATTATCGCCCTCGACCTCTCTGTCTGCCGCTTTCTCATGAGGGCTGGCTTCTCCATCCTCCTGTGCTGAATCTTGCCGGAGGTGGTTGTCTTCGGCACTGTCCGGGGTGTTATTATCTCCCGTGCCAGAATCACCGTTTTTGCTTTGGCGGGATTTAGAGCGGCGCCGCTGACGCCGGCGCTTAGGCTGCTTCTTGGAGGGGTCATCCTCCGCTGTTCCATCGCCATTGCCTTCTTTTGGGGTGTCCACCATGTATATATCATACGACGAGGTGGCTTTCCAGTGCCCTATAGGCGCTGGTTCTTGATCGTCTCCTGCATCGGCGTCCATACCGTCGATGTCTTCGGAGTCGAAGTCGAGCATGTCGGTTAAATCATCGACAGTGGCTACGAAGTGGGTGGTGGGTGGGCTTTGAATTTCTTCATCATCCGCATCCCAACCTTGCTGACCATAGTCCGACCAGGGCTCTCCTGATAAAGAGAGAGACTTGTGAATTCAGAATATCGCTGAAGGGCGAGTGCTGAAAGATGTCCGCGGCGGTGAACTCCATGATCGGCGCCCAATCGGGTTCGATCAGTAGGGGCGCGGAGGGCTCGGAGTCTGGAGAGGAGTCCGGCTCCTTGGAGTCACGGGCTTCGCAGAGAATAGGGCTGGTGTTCGGCTCGATCGCCGTAGAGATTGCAGCCCCCGAGGCGGCGTCCAACCACCCATCCTCGATTGGCGCAGTTGGCTCCGAATTAAGGGTCGGAGCTGATGCGGGTGCGGCCTCCAGGGCACTGTTCGGCGGCAGAGCTAGATCATGCCCATCGTGATAGTGCGGCGCGCTCGGTTGCGGCTCGAATCCGTCGAAGATCAAGTCTCCGCGGAGGTCGGACGTGTAGCTCAAACTTCCAAATCTGACCTGATGGCCAGGGGTGTAGCTTTCGATCTGCTCCAGATGGCCAAGCGAATTGGCCCACAGTGCAAAGCCGCCAAATACGAAGATCTGTCCGGGGAGAAAAGTCTCACCCTGGATCGCATCGTCGTTGATGATCGGAGGAGCCATCGGGCCTAAAAGT
Source organism: Triticum urartu (assembly GCF_003073215.2). Classification (NCBI taxonomy): domain Eukaryota; kingdom Viridiplantae; phylum Streptophyta; class Magnoliopsida; order Poales; family Poaceae; genus Triticum; species Triticum urartu. The sequence continues at coordinate 64,291,765 of NC_053022.1, read as the reverse complement.
GACGACACAGAGGAACTCTCAATGAAAGCACCAATGTCGGTGTCAAAACCGGCGGATCTCGGGTAGGGGGTCCCAAAGTGTGCGTCTAGGCGGATGGTAACAGGAGACAAGGGACACGATGTTTTTACCCAGGTTCGGGCCCTCTCAATGGAGGTAAAACCCCACTCCTGCTTGATTAATATTGATGATATGGGTAGTACAAGAGTAGATCTACCACGAGATCAAGGAGGCTAAACCCTAGAAGCTAGCCTATGGTATGATTGTTGTCCGTCCTACGGACTAAAACCCTCCGGTTTATATAGACACCGGAGAGGGCTAGGGTTACACAGAGTCGGTTACAATGGTAGGAGATCTACATATCCGTATCGCCAAGCTTGCCTTCCACGCCAAGGAAAGTTCCTTCCGGACATGGGACGAAGTCTTCAATCTTGCATCTTCATAGTCCAGGAGTCCGGCCGAAGGTATAGTCCGGCTATCCGGACACCCCCTAATCCAGGACTCCCTCAATGGTCAATGAGGGTGAGTGTAGCAGCTACAACGATGAGGGAAGATAGGGCGGGCGTGGTGGCGCCGACGTTGGGAGCGATGAGGATCTATATACCCGCGAATGGACGCGCTCCGGCGGGAAACAGGGGTGGATTTGCCATGTGCTGGTGGGGGAAACGGATGTGAAACGCGACGGTGACCATTAATTGGCTTCCAACAGAAAAGTGGTTGCGGCATTGGCAGGGGTGAAAGCGGTTGCACCATTGTCTGGGCTGCCCGCAAGAGGAAGAGGTCGGGCTGAAACTTCTCTCCCATCTGAGTGGTTCGAGATGAAGGTCACTCCATGTTGACGCCCCCGCCTCTAAATATGAAGGCTCGTGGACTCGATTTAAAGTGTGCTTCATAAATTTTGCAAGCAGAGGGGCCTATGACGACTCTACAATAATGACATTTTCGGTCAAAATCATCGTATCGACGATTATTATGCCAATTGGTCTGATATGATGACCGAACTAAAGTTGTTTTTTTATGCATGCACAATCTTATGCGAATTATTTATCGAGGAATTGAAGAACATCGAGATTTATTTGACAGACGATGAATTATACATTGCTATGATTTTAAAGTTCGGATGGTCTTGTTTTGTTTCATTCGATATGATGCAATATCCCCTTTTGATTAACAAGGTCAAATCATTAGCCACAAAAGAAATAAAGTCATCAGGCTGTTGGCGAAGTATCGGGTGAAAATGGCTTTTCAGTGCAAATCTAGAAATTTCTATTCAACACTGTTGGATCGATGGCGGACGTCCTAGATTAAAGGTGGGACTGCTAACATCTACTTAAACGAAAATTAGCGGATAACCCCCTCTCTCTATTCATCATCATGTCAATAGGGCTTGACCCTTCGTTAATTTCTGGATCAGATCGTCTTCATCGTCATGAGCGCCGCCGCCATGCACCTTCGGCCGGCGCTTATCGCAGCTGGCCGCGACCTGCCCTCCGCTTGTCCGAATGAGCCTTCCATCGTTAGGGAGTGGCCCTCTGCTGACGGCAACTCTCCCTCTGCTCACTGCGTCTCTATCCATAAATTCTCTTACAGATAACTGAATTCATAGTTTCATACATTTAAAGATTAGATGTCTTTCACGGTGTGGTTTTTAAATGAATACAACTTCTGAAGTCAAACTGCATAAGCAAGCTTACACGTTTCATCAATAGACAAATGCAACATTCGGATACGATTTCTGAATTCATAGTACAAAGCAAGAATTCTGCTGCAGAATGTGACTATAGAGCTTTGGCTGCCAAATTCATTGAGTCATCGTCGCCTGAGGTATAACCACGGCTGTCAAGCCATCGTGCGGAAGGAAGTCTCGCGGCCACGAAGTCGTATCGTCAGCGGCAGTTGCGTGGTTTCCGAACCACCGTTGTGTGTCGGTGAAGATGTTGTCGCTGAGTCATCGTCCTGTGTGAGCGGAGTTGTGGCCGTCGAGTCACCAGTTCGTTGGGCAGTGTCCAAGACGCCAGTTGCCGTCGCTCGAGGCATCGAGGCACCGTCGCCGATGTGTGACGGGCAGCCACCCAACCGTCGAGCCACCGTCGCGTGGGGTGAGCTGCGGTCGCGGAATCGCCTCTGCGCGGTGAAAGAGCCTGAGCCAAGGCCGCGTGGGGATAACGCCGCGCCGCCAGAGGGCCGGTCACGGCCGGCTGAGGGCAGGGGCCATGCGGCTGTGGAAGGTGTAAATGGCGGTGACGCTCAAGACGATGAAGACGATCTGATTCAAGAATTAACGAAGGATCAAGCCGTATTACCTGATGATGAAGAGAGAAAGGGGGTTATCTGCTAATTTCTGTTCAAGTGGATGTTAGCAGTCCCACCTTCAATCCAGGACGTCCGCCAACAATCCAACAGTGTAGGATAGGAATTTTTACATTTTCACTGAAAAGCCATTTTCATGGGATACTTGGCCCAAACTATTAGCCCCGAAAGAAATGAGAAGAATGTTTTGAAAGCGGCATCGAAAGAGATCGCACAAACTACGTAAACGCCATGTAGAAGACGGAATTATGAGTCTAAACCCCCGGAGAAGGGCGAGAAAGAAAGGCAGGCAGCATTAGGTTCCCAGCCACCTCGATGCAGCAGCAAATACGGCGATGCGGCGCCGTCGCCTTCGCCGCGCTCCGGCGGGTCCGCCACTTCCCTCACCCCACCGTCGCCGCCGCTGCACCTCCTACGGCGGCGTGGAGACGCCCTTGCACTCCCCGCCTGTACTCCACCGCCGGTGAGCACCTCCCGCGTCTCTCCTTGCTCCATCTGCAGTATGATCTATCTCCGCTTCCTCCACCCCCTTTAGCTTGGGGTTTGTGTGCGGTAGTAGAACTGCGCCGTGTATCCGCTACGGATTTGCGTATTTTATGTCTAGGCCTCTCTTTTGACATTTCCGCCGCTCCAAGAGGAGAAACCTTTCTGGCTCGAGGAGGGAGAAAGAAGTCCAATACTTGATCTCATTTATTTGATTCGGGCACTATTTTGCTTTCCCCCAATTTTGCACCAGACATGAGCCACCAGCTGCCTGCAAACCTGGTACAGATCATGGAGCAGAGAATGAGATTGATAGAGCAGAAGAGTGCATACCTCCAGGAGCAAATCAACCAGGTAATTTCGGATGGAAGACCTCCTCTTTATGCCTCTTGTACACTTCTGTTTCTTCCTAAGGCGGTAAGGTGTCAAAACAGAATAGTGTAAGAACCAACACAGCCATACTGTGATTATCTTTGGTTTGATTTGGGTGTGGTGTTAATGAAGTCAGCCGGCTGCCTCACCGGAGGAATACTCGAGGGCTAACAAGGAGTTCCACAAGCTGGAGAGCACCATTGAATTGATCAAGGAGCTGCGATCAAAGCAGAAGGTGAAGATCCCATCACGTTGTATGTTGTCCGACTTACGGTATGAAAAGTTGTGAACAGTCTGTTCATTGTTAGTAGGAAATTGAGGGATTGACATCCTTGGTGACAAACTCCGTCGAAGAGAAAGACATGCGTGAAATGGCAGCTGAGGAGCTCCTTGAGGCTGTTGAGGAGGAGAAACGACTGCAGCATGAGTTGTTCAGAACTTTGCTTCCGAAAGATGAAGCTGATGAGAGGGACTGTATATTGGAGGTGCGAGCAGGTAAGACAGACCCTGCCCTCTCCATCAATATAATCCGTCCTTTTAGTTGCCTGCTTGTGTTTGCTCATTTTCATCAGGCCAGTAGTGGTTGACGATGATATACTGTTGCAGGAACTGGAGGAGAAGAAGCTTCTTTGTTTGCTATGGATATATTCAAAATGTCGGGTGGATGTTCATGTTTCGCCGGATCAAATGTCTGTTGTGACCCTTGGTCTGTCTTATTAACTAACTTGATTCTTCTATGTTATAGGTATGAGAAGTATTCCCAAAATAATGGGTGGAAATTTGATACTATTGACATAATGGAGTCTGCTGTAAAAGGATACAAGGTACTACAACTCTGTGGGTAACTCCTTGTTGTGAATGTGCACATGGTTTATCACTACACCATAAATATCTCCTTGATCTTCTTTTTTTGAATTTTCACGGGGGGGGGGGGGGGGGGGGGGGGGGGGATTCCCCACCTGAATTGTATTCATTTTGCCTATAAGGCTTTGCAGCCCGTCGCAAGATAGGTTCAAGTGAACCAGAAGTACAGAGGGCACAAGGAGTAGAGATAAAGCAAAATAACACACTGACCACACACGTAACAGAGGAGAACAATGAGGGAGAACTCAACACCACACAACACACCAAAGAGCACCGTCAGTGAAATCGAACGGCATCGGCCAGCCGAGTCCAAGCCACGACACTGCATCGTCGACGCAATCGAAAGGCTCCGCGCATTCGAGACTGCACAACGCCGCGACACCACCTGTGTCGAGGGGCACATTCGAAGGGGCACGCGAGGCCGAGACGATGCCACGATACCTGTGTGCCACCAGCATAGTCGAAGGGCATCGCCTAGCAGACCAAACCACGACACTGCACCGTCGATGCACCAAGAAGCACTCCGCACGAACACCACCGAAGAAGAGCACAAAACAACTGTCGACCCCGAGCCGGCCACACCACCACCACCGAGCCGCCACCCCACAAACATCAACGGCACCACCTCCAACCACTGGTCTCTGTAGCCAAGCCAAGCTCCAAGACGAGGCCCTCATGAGGGAATGTGACGTTGAGCGCCACCATCGTCTAACCCAGGAGACCTGGGCCGAAGTTTCCTCCGGAGCATCACAGACAGGCAAGAAGGCGAGCACAGCAACACGACGCCTTCAACAAGGGGACAGTGCAAAGCACTGCCGTCGTTGGCTTTGACCGCAACCGAAGCTCGGCTTTCACCGGCTGTGTCACCACCCCCACCCAATAGCCTGGAATCCACCAAGACGCCCTCCGCCAGCAATGTAGAAGAGGAAGCCACAGCCTGCCCACGAACAGAAGCTGCCACACCACGCGGAGCCTCCAAATGCAGGCACCGAACCGAGCAAAGCTCGATCCAAGGCTAGGCAGACTAGTGCCTGCTTGGCGCCGTGGTCACCGCACACCTCGTGCATCGACGCCGACGCGAACACAGACCCCATGCCAGGGCCTAGCTGGCCGGAAGAGCCGAGTCGCGCCCAACTTGCAGCAGATGAACCCTAGCCTCCTGCGCAGACCCACCGCGGCCCTCAAGCCGAGGGGGATGGCCCCGTCGCCGCCTTCATGTCCGAGGAAGGAGGCCAGCCACCGAGCAGCCGCAGCCGCCACGCGCACCGTGGGTGCCCCAGCTTCTCGCGCCCGATTGGATCTGAGGCGCAGCAACAAATCGGACGGGAGCCGCAGGCCCGATTGGATCTAAGGGAGAAGGACGCCCGTCGCGCGCCGACTGGCCGCAGGTGACAACCGGAAGGCAGCCGGTGCACACAGAGGCAGAAGGCAGGGCACCGAGGTCGGCCGCGGCGTGCCGGAGCGCCAGCCAGAGCACCGACGCGTGAGACCTCAGGACTGAGCTCCGCCGTGCCCGAGAGCAGCCATGCGCCGCAGCAAGGTCCCCGTCGCCGCCGTCAGCCTCACGGCTTTGCGTTATGGCGTCGTCCGGCGGCGGCGGAGAGGGGGACGGCCGGATTTTTAGTGGCGGCGGCTAGGTTTTGCAGGTTCCGCCCGAGTCGCCCACACGGGAGCGACGCGGGGGCGCTAGGTTCTAACTTGCATCTTGTACATACGGAATCCCTCTGAAGTTCTAACTTGCATTTTCTTCAATACATAGGAAGCTAGTGGGACCATTTCAGGTCCTGGGGTATACGGGAAGCTTAAATTTGAGAGTGGCATTCATAGAGTTCAGGTATGAAAAGTTAATAACAAGCCATTTTTCTGTTATCCATCAAATTGGCCTTCTCATCCTTTCAGTTATTTGACTAAACACAATTCATGGCAGCGAGTTCCAGTAACTGAGAAATCTGGACGTGTGCACACTAGTGCTGTATCAGTCGCTGTTCTTCCTCAAGCTGATGAGGTCGGAATTGGCTATAGCCATTATTTTGATAGAGCCTTTTTCTTCTGAAGTTCTTTCTTTTCATCCCTGCAATTTGTGGCATGACTAGTAGTTCTAAACATGGCTTCTGCAAGTGCAGGTTGATGTCCAACTGCGTAATGAGGACTTGAGAATTGATACCTACAGATCAGGTGGCTCCGGAGGCCAGTCTGTCAATACGACTGATAGTGCTGTTAGGATAACTCATCTTCCAACTGGAACAGTGGTTGCAATACAAGATGAGAGATCACAACATCAGGTTGGAAAGCCATAGGTTTCCCTTTCAAGTCAGAAAATGTATACTTGTGTGGCCCATCTTTTTTGGCTTGTCCATTCATAGCATTGATGTCATTAGCATAAATCCATAAACTTAAAAAGATTGCTTCACTCCCAATGAACTGTCTGTACATCTCATGCCCATTATTATGTGTTGATAAATGAGTCTGCTCCATTAATTTTATATCTCTGTAGAACAAGGCCAAGGCTCTCAAAGTTCTCCGGGCAAGACTATATGAATTGGAAAGGCATAGGCTCCATGCAGACCGGTCGAAGCTCCGATCAGAGCAGGTACCTCACTATTCGTTAGCTTCCCATATCAATGCAATTGATGGGATCACTAAGCCCTAACCTTCTGGTAGATTGGAAGTGGTGACAGGTCCGAGCGCATCAGAACATACAACTTCCCGCAAGGACGTGTCACCGACCATCGTGTCGGGGTCACGCACCACTCCATAGTGGACGTCATGGAGGGAGAGAGCCTGGACGTCTTCATCGAAGCGCTGCTGCTGCAAGAAGAGATGGACGCAATTGCTTCGTTTGCTTCATGAGCCCTAATTTTTGTGGATTTCTTCCTGGAGTGACAAACCACATCATAAACACACAGAACACTGAACCAACGAAGAGAGGAAACTTTAGGATTCACACAGTGTATTGTTCGGCTGTTCTGAGTTGACATGTTTCTCCGATCCTTGTTATCTCGGGTTATGGTCTTACGGTCATTTGCTGTCTTGTCATTGTTTTGTGACTGACTATTGGTTCTGATATTTTTCCCCGTGTAATTTTCTTTGGGGTTACTCCCAGATTTTCTGCGGTTACTTCTTTATAGCAAAAAAATGCCCTGGATCTTTGGCCACCTTTGAACTGAATTGAAATGCTAAATTCTCTTAAGAAAACTATATTAATGTGGAACCTGAGGGAGAGAAGATCCTGGGCAATGGGGGATTTGTTTGTTTTGCGTAGGCCATATGGCAAGGTAGGGCAGCCGCCTACCTTGATTTTGTAAACAATAAAACATGTATGCATACAACTTTTACTACTGTATTATTTTGAGGATCATGCAACTTTATTCAAGGATATTAAGAGGTGCAGATACATGATCTTGTGGCATTCCCAGCCAAATATGACGGCCGTAATCTTCTCTTTTTTTTTGAGAAAACTTCCAGTTTATTCATCTTTAATCTTGACATTACAATGCATACTAGAAATAATAAAAATTACATCCAGGTCCGTAGACTACCTACGTTAATCTATCGGCTTCAAAGTTTTTTTTTTCGAAACGGAGGCAAAACTATTTGCCTGATTGATTAATTAAGAAGAAGAGAATTGCTCGGTTAATTTACGAAAAACCAGGCGAAAACCGATACAGACTCCCAAATGCGGACTACTCGCAAAGTAGGAAACACCAAAACCGCTTAAGCGGCCCTCTAAACAAACAACACCCGCAACCCTCAACACTTGAAAAACACAATGAAACTCCTAACAAGCACACTAACGAAAACTGACCACCCTCCATCATGAAACCACGGACGCCTTTCGGATGGCGCCACACTTCTTGTTTTTCTTCTTCTTTGGTTTCTCCTTACTTGCATCTTCTTTGCAGGGTCACTTGTCTTGCCAGATGTCGGCTGGTGAGCCACCCATTTGTCAAGAAAATCGTAAAACCCATTGAATTTCTTGGTGTCGTTGTCATCAACCAAGGGGCTCGTGGGAACAGGCACCAACCAACTGGCAACATCAACATCATCGACCTGAGGAACCACTGACAGAACATCCTCCACCGCAGGAACCAGCGACACAATCGACTTCGGCACCTTTAGTTGCTCACATGATAGAGATGAAACATGTTCCTTACACAACGTCGTCGATGAGTCCACCTCCAATCGCTCCAAGGACATAGGCGAAGCAAGGTTCGGACATATATCCCGAAGCTCGGGCATGAGTTGCAACACCGGAGTCGCAAGCCCGACGATGGACTCGCCCACAGCGGGAGGCAACGCAACGGAAGAAGCAGACACCGATGGTGAACTGTCCCGAACACGAGGAGAGAAACAACCATAGGGCTCTGTCCCCCGGACCTCCGTGGAGTCAACAACTGCCACACCAAGAGGCTGTAGTGTGGCCTGCAACATAGCCGGCACAAGGGAGAGCCTACTCAAAGCAGCCTCTGCCCGCTCCAGGAAGCTCTCAATTCGTGCCTGCTAGCCTTGAAGCAACCCGGTCTGATCAGCAAGGGCGGTCTGAAGCACCATAGAAGATGGGGTTGTCGGGCTAGCAGAAGCAGAAACCACAGACGCCCAAGACCCACGGCGAAGCGCAGTGAGGGGGAGCGTGGATTTCATTTGGCCCTCTCTTAAAGGAGGAGGTGGATGTTGTTGGGTGCCAGGGCGAGAGACGGGCGGGACGACATGACATGCCAATGAACTGAGAGGACGCCATGGGTTGCGTCAGTTGCACGCACGATGACCGTTCTCCAAGCAACGAGAGCATCGGAAGGGATCTCTACAAACCGCATCACGGTGGCCACGGACGAGGCATCTACAGCAGCAACCGTGAAGCCAAGCGGGGATTGGCCGTGGAGCCAGAGCCAAGGCCGGCGACGCCAAACGACGTCGGCCCCCCACCTTCACCCATCCTAGATCCGAAGATGCCTCAGGAGCAGTAGCAACAACAACAACAACAGCCGGATCGCTCACCCTGCTGGAGCATCTGGCAGCCAATGGCGTCAGCTGGGTGAGCTCCTCGTCGTCGTCAATGTTGTAGACTTCATCAGCGAGGGAAACCCACGACACGGCCAGCGGCGGCCGCGAGGCCCGCACAACGGCGTCCGGAGCGAGCACCTCCTTGGAGCTCTGAGAGCCCGGCCGCGCCGGAGCAAGCGCTGAAGGCAGAGAGGGCTCCTCCCCGACAGCAATGGCCGTGACGACCGGGCAGGGGCTCGCCACAGGCAGCAGCGCCCCTTCCAGCAGGAGCTCCGGAGGGGCCACAGAGACCTTGAAGGCGTGCGGTGGAGGAGTCCGCTGCAAATCAAGATCCAGGACGAAGGGCGCCGCCAGGAGCAGAGGAGGTGGTGGTGGTGGCGGCTCCAGCTCAAAGAAGACGAGCGACGGAGCAGGGAGGGTCGTCCGGAGTTCGCAGGTGGCCGAGGATGCGGCGAGCAGCCGGGCAAGGGTCGCCGGCGCCGGGGAAGGCACCGAACGCGGCTGGGATCTCATGCCCTCGTCATGCACACCCCGGGTGCAGGAGAGTAGGGAAGAGTTGAAGGAAGCCGGATCCAGGAGCTGCGGCCTCGGAGGAGGCCGGATCTGGGCGCGGCGCTCGCGGAGGTGGTCGGAGCGGCTGATCCGAGCGGCGGCGGCCGCGTGCTCACGCGGCATCGGACGCGGTCACGGTCATGTTGAATTTCTAGACTTTGAGGATTTCATTTTTGATGGTGTTCCTTGGGTGCTCGCGTAGGCTTCTACCTTGGTGAGTGTACTGGCACGCATCAAAATCATTAATACGTTGGACAATCTCCCGAACAACTGAACAAAAGTAGCACTTTATCCTGGACGTCTCTGATTACATTCCAAACAGTCCAAAAACTACATACAGGCCAAAGGCCGAAGCTTGTCGACACGGCAGGGCTTCAAAAACTGTAGGATCCGTGACCCAGGAACTCGCCCTGATCAGTGCGGCCGCAGAACAACGTTTACCAGCTACTCCAACAAAAAAAACGCGAACCTTGAAGAAAAACAAAGGAGAAATCCCCAGCGGCCTGCGAGCACGAGGCCTCCCCTGCTCCCCGCAGCATTCGCAGCCTCCGAAAACTACCCCAACCCAAAACCCCAGCGCCCCCTTCCCAAACCCTAGCCCCTCGGGCGGCCGGACGGCCTCCTCGCCGGCCCGGCCAACACACCGCGGAGGTGCCGCGGCAGCCCGCCACTCGCCCGGCCCTTCCGTCGCCGGCGCCTCTTCCGCGCCGTTCGCCCCGCAGGCAGGGCAGGCTGCAATCCGCGCTCTGCATTCCGGCAGACCTCTCCAGGCGCCAAGGTAAATTAGGTTCCAATCCGACGTCTGAGGCCGGAAACGCCTCCGGTTGCCATGACTTTAGTTAGGGGCGGCGAGATGATTCTTGCGAGGCTTCCATGGAGATTCTGTTTAGTTGCTCAGGGTAGAGGTGCTGAGCAGCGCCAGTGAGGTGTTATCTGTTTGACTTTAGCTTGTATCTTGACAATCCCCGTGTCATCCTGCCTTGCCTCATGAATTTGCCCCTAGGAAGAGACATTTTGTTTACTCGACGGCCGATTGATTCATGCTATGATCTTAGTGTCGTTTAGGATGTCACGCCCCAATTCGATTCGGTTCCGATTCCATGGCAGCTGTGTGATTTGCATCGTGCCTCTGTTTGCGAGAATGTCATGTGGGAACAGAGTCATGTTGAATAGCAATTCCGCACATATCTCTGCTTTTCTCAGCTTTTCGGAAATTAGCCCTTGATTGCCGTGTCTGACAAACATTTTATTATTGACATAGATGGAGGAAAAGGGACAATCTACATGGTTGGTCACTAGTCATGTCTAAGTTGTTACAAACTAGACCGAGGTTTCATACTTCTGTTTTTCCAGTGCGTGAAGGCTGTGGCTCACTTGTATTTAGATTTTGGAATGCAACTACGGTCTTGTTCCATTAGATCACAAACTACACTTGAAAACGTGTGCACAACAGGACACATCTGACTGTAACATGCATGGTTTGTTTAATCTTAAGTCTATGATGTCCTCTCTGAATGGACCAAAACTTCTCCATCCATGTCTCAATAAAAAGAAATAGATGTGACATTGTCATCTTCTAGCTATTTGGTTTTGTTTTCATCCTTTTAAGGGCGATGACTCTGTGCTTGCAGATGACCAGGTGGGATGAAATTCTCACCCTTCCAGTTCAGAACCCAACCATATTGGAGTTTTCAGCAGCAGATATCACGTGGTCCATGGTGGAGGGCTGGAAGGACTCAATGGACAGGCTTGCACTCATTCCGTTTTCTAGGGTGGGTGATTTTGTCAGAGGAGAATCAAACAACAAAGCATGCCCGACAAGATTCCACGTTGAGGCACGGAGAAGGCGTTCTCCAACCATGACCTGCAAACCAAAAGTCGACGGGATACTTGAGTATATTCTGTAAGTAAATGGAAGCATGCCTAGTGTTTATGCATCACATGTTGTGTGAGTGGCTGGTTGTGTGCCTTGTCCTTGATGCTTTTGGCTTTAGCTGTTTCCTAGTTGAGATGCTAGAATTTAAACAGAATATTTGAATACGGCGACACCATTCCATGCAGGTATTGGTGTTCTTTTGGTCCAGATGATTATAGAAAGGGTGGTGCTGTCCGGCCTAGCAGATCCTCTTGCGGAAAGAGGAAAACACCCGCTGGTCGCCCTAATACAAAGAGGGGGTGTGTTTGCCATTTTATTGTGAAGCGTTTGATCGCTGAACCATCATTGGCTCTTGTGATATATAACCACAACAAGCATGTAGATAAGAAAGGCACACCATGTCATGGTCCCATGGACAAGATGGCTGTAGGGACGAAGGCAATGTTTGCACCTTACATATCGGATGAATTACTTCTTGAAGTTATGTCTTTGCTCTATGTTGGTATTCCTGTCGAGACCATAATGCAGAGACATACTAAAATGGTTGAAAAGCAAGGAGGACCATCAAATCGTGATGATCTTCTTACTCACAGATATGTTAGGAGGCTGGAAAGAAAAATGCGGCGTTCTGTTTATGAACTTGATGATGACGATGCTGTTAGTATGAACAAATGGGTTGAAAATAACCAGGACTGCGTATTTTTCTATGAAGATTTTTCTGATAATGATACCTTTGTCTTGGGCATTCAGACAGATTGGCAGCTACAGCAGATGATTCAGTATGGCAACCGCAGTTTACTGGCTTCTGATTCAAAGTTTGGAACAAACAAGTTAAAGGTCTGTCAATGTCATCTGGTTCATTTTTTGTTTTCTCATAGTACTTTAGTTTGCTTGATTTCTTAGTAGTATCGTTGTTTGCCATTTTGCAGTATCCTGTACATAGCATCCTTGTTTTCGACCAGCAGAAAAATGCAATTCCTGTTGCTTGGATCATCACTCCCAATTTTACACATGGTGAGATACATAGATGGATGGGTGCTCTATATGATCGAGTTCGTACAAAAGACCCGATGTGGCAGTTGGGTGGCTTCATTATTGATGATCCCTTGACCGATATGCGCACTATAAGGTAACTAATGCTTCTCTGCCAGTGTACTGCTTCCTGGGTTTGTGGTGCCTGAGTATATTGCTTGCTGAACAGGGAAGTGTTTCAGTGCCCGGTGTTGATTTCCTTATGGCGTGTCCGTCACGCTTGGCATAAAAATTTGATGAGCAAGTGTTCAGATTTTGAGAGGCGTTCAATGATGGCTAAACGACTCGGGGAGGCAATATCCAGCATCTGTAGAGGAAATGGTGATATAGAATTATTTCAGGCCTTCCTGGAAGATTTTATTGATTGCTCTGGCTTTGTGGACTACTTCAAAGCTCTATGGCTTCCAAGACTTGGTTGGTCCATGTACCTTGCTTTTCTAGCCAAAATATCTGGATTTTACTTGTTACAGGGTATTTGATAAGTTCTCTTATCCAACCATTTAATCTCAATATCTTCCAGGGGCATGGACGGACATCTTGAAGACCAACCCGTTGGCTACTGCTGAGGTAGCTTCAGCAATTGAGAGATACCATCACCTGCTAAAACTTCGGCTGTTGAATGAGGCAGATGAAAGCATCTACCAGCGTGCAGACTGGTTGGTTCATAAGTTGGGTACGAAGGTTCACTCGTACTGCTGGCTGGATGAATTTTCTGGGAAGGACAGCTTCTCTCGTTACTGGAGGAGTGAGTGGAAAACTGGTCCAAACCCATGGCAGCAGGGATTGCAAATTCCGGATTCTGATATTGTAATTGAAGGCAACTGTGCTAGAGTGGTCTGCCAGAAACACAAGGAGAAGTCCCATGCCATACTGAACCCAGGTTCTGAGCTTGCATTGTGTGACTGCAGCTGGTCAAGGAAGGGAAACCTTTGCAAACATGCAATGAAGTCGGCAAAGGTTTGCCGTGACAGGGGATTGGCACCGCCATCTTTGGCGCTGCTTCGCTACTACCAGGCACTGGCAAATGTTGTTCATTGCCCACCCAGTGACTCTGTGATATGCGACCATGCAATCGCGGTGGCAGTTTCTGTGAGAACACAGTTAGATGCGTTGCTTTCCGCCACCAACGGCAGTTCTCCAGATACCTCACTTTTCAAGGGTCCACAATCAACCAGTGACAATGAACCCAGAGAACTTGATGTTCGGGAAGCCCACATTGAAAATGGCAGTGAAGTTCCCGCTGACGAGGATAGCGATGAGGACAGTCCTGCTTGCAAGAAAAGAAAGCCTAGAGGACCATCTGATGAAGACGAAATCGCTACAGCGACGCAAGTTTCTGAAGCTGAGAGCAGTCAAGCAACTTCTATACGGGAACTTGATCGATCTCAGGATAGTCCTGCTCCCCAGGAAAGAGTGCGCAGAGAAACTTCTGACGGGTATGAAGGAACTGCAGTGATGGAAATTTCTGATGACGAGGAAGAAACTGCAGCGGTGCAAATCACACAACCTTCTGAAAGTGAGAACAGTCAAGCGACTTGTGTGCAGGAAGTTGATCGCAATCAGGATAGTCCTGCTCGCCAGGAAAGAGGGGGCAGATAACCTTGGGACGGTGATGGAGGAACTGCGACGGTGCAAGCTAGCGATGGCGACAAGGAAACTGCAGCTGCTTAAAGAAACTGATGGACTGAATGATTCTTCTGTCGAGGTTAGATTAGCTGATCGGATAGATGGGACATGACGCCTTAGGCCTCTCGTTTCTCGTCTGAAACCACCAGTTTGTTTGTGCGGTTTGTATGTTTTCAGCTACCAAAACTTCATGCTTACTGAATGAAGTCAGGCAACACGCAACCAATGCTTATCCTTGTAGCGGATCAGGGAACCATGTGAATAAAGCGCAACAATCTCATGTACGTGGTTTACAATCACATGAGCTTGTTACTTTGTCCCCTGTATTACGACGATTTTCCCCAAATGATGGGCAAATCTGAATTGCTGCTGATGGAGGTTATGTTAATCTTCTCTTCCCGCAGCGTGCTCGTACTGGGAGCGAGCAAGCTCGAAATAACAAGCCGCTTCATGGCAAGAGTGCATACATCTACTAAATTTCAGCCGACACGACTCATAACCTTCACCAAACTGAACTTTCATGGGCGTGAAACGAGCCTCGTGTTCTACCCGAGCTCCCCAACCCAAACACCAACAAAATCAGGACAAATCCCTCAATCAATACTTGTGGAGTACGACAATGGAACAAATGATTCGAACAGTTCTTTATTGACGATGAATGAACGCTTATATACAATGGCAACAGTCGCCTCTAAGGGACGCGATGGTTCATCGAGATGCCTTCCAAAAACTGCCGTGATCGGTTGCTGGCCACACATGTGAGAAGGAGCAGGGACTATCCCCTAAAAATCGTTTTTAACATGTACTGTACTAATTTGAACTAAAACCACAACGAGTAATTTGGAACGAAGGAAGGATTTTTTTTTGAAACTATTATGATTTTTATAGCAAATTCAGAAACTATACACCCTAATGAAGAAAAATCAAGAGTATCACCCCGTCGGCCTCCTGTTGACCGAAAAGAGACATTTCGGCCTCCTAATTTTAAATAATCCTAAAATTCATCAATTAATTACTACTAATAAACAAAGTCACAAAGAACCAGTAGCAAAAAGAATCATCTAAAAAGAATACTCCTAGCTCAAATTATAGGCAATCTAGTGATTTGAGAAAATTCATGAAAATTCAAATTCAAACTTCCAAATCTAGTCAAACTTGATATCTACAGAAACTTCATAAAATTTCTAATCTAATGCAAAAAGAATCAAATTAAAATACTAAAAATCCTATTTGATATGAATTTTCTAAAAAGTAGAGCAGGTGTTGGCCGAAGAGGGACTCTTTGGCCAACTGTTGGCCGAAAAGTCCTTTTTGGCCAACTGTTGGCCGAAAAGTCCTTTTTGGCCAACTGTTGGCCGAAAAGTCCACAAGAGACCAACGGGGTGATACTTTTGATTTTTCTCCATTAGGGTGTATAGTTTCCGAATTTGCTATAAAAATCATCATAGTTTTTTTTTAAAAAGGGAGTATATGGGACGGAGGGAGTACTTTCTACTGAGTGTGGAGTTCTCTAGGCATAGTCATATTTGTTCGTTGGATCTCAACCCGCCTGGATTCTAATGAATTCGAAGATGGAGAGAAGGCAGAGTGAGCTAGCTAGGGATGCCATTGGGAATTCTCAAAAAAAAAAAACTGGGGATGCTATTGGTGCACTGTATTCATGCAAGGGTTTCGGGTAGTGCCATAGGGGGGGTTTGAGTTGACACAAACATGAAGAGATTCTCTTTGGGGTTTCTGGGCTCTTTCCCTAAGATTTTGGTTTGTTGCGGTGTTGGTTTGATTTGGACTGGTTCAACCATCCATAATCTCAGGCATCCAAATTGTTCATGGTTTGATTCGATTGGTTCAACCACAGGTATCTCATGTGTGTAATTTGTTCAATTTTATTCTTGTGCGCGGAATAGTTCACCCCGGTTGCTTTGAACCGTGAGTTCGCCATCGGGAGATGAGGACGGCGATGACAGAAGCATGTGTTAAAAATTGAGTGATCATTTAATGAAGTAAGTAACAAGCTTTCCACTCACCAAATACGGGCTTTCAATGAAGATGAATTACAACTTCCAATTGTTGGATCACAATGTGCATATCCTGAAACACCTGACTCCACACCATTTTTTTAAAACACTGATTTCAAACACAAAAAATACTGAACTCTATGGCATGCCTCTTGCCTCATGTGGCCAGCAATGGTGACGGGGCAGTGCCACACCAATGGTGAGCTTAGCGAGGAAGCAGCATAGGTGAAGCTGCTGCGGAGGGGTGGCACCAGGATGTGGGGCCTCAATACGATTTGAGCCTCACCAACAGTTTTGTTAAGCAAGTAAGGTGGGGCTTATGGATGACTACCAAAATTCTACTCTAGAAGCCACCCATAAGCCCCCCAAAAAAATGGCCTAAGTAAGACTTCCAGAGTAACATCATCATTTATGAGCATATCAGGTAGGAGTATATTACAACTACACAAACAACAAACAATAGACATGCTCGATCATGACTCATGAGGCATGGAAAATCATGTAAACAGTTCGCAAAATTTAGCACATGTGGAAGAGTGCTCAAATACAGAGTTTGCATGTGTTGTGCCAGAAAAGGATTTGGATGAGTTGTGCAAGGGTATCAAGACCTGCACATTTCATTTTTGGCAAATGTCCACCCTGCCATTATACCAAGTCATGTTCAGGAAATGGTACTATGCTCTGGGTAATTTTCAATCTGCCATCACACCACTTCTTTGATTTTCCATTGTGTACTGAATGGGGATAAAGATTACGACCACTTGGTGGATTTACACAATATTGCAAAGGAACTTGCACACTCAACAAGATTATGCCAAATGACAAAAAAGAAAGAACTGTGTAGTTATATGGAATAATAAAGTTTTGACTCGCTTAGGTTTCCTCGATCTACAAGTCTGAAGACCGATTGCGATAAATTATCATCCAATAGAGTATAATAAGGAATAGGACACGGAGGTGAAGCAGCTACATAAATAAGAGGATCATCTAACATGACAGGACTAGAATTTACGGTGAGGTGGTTCCAGGATAGGGATTCATTAAATTCAAGCAAAGCCTCCTTGCGGTTCACTTAGCAACAACAAACAAATGGAAGCAGATCAAACAGACGGGCGATTTTGGTACCCCAACGTTATGATTGCAAGGTCCCAAACAACCCCTTCGCATCGTCATCTGCTACTGTGTCCGTTGAACCTGCAAGAATGATAATACTGATTATTGAACAGAACAATTGGCTGCCCATTTGAAGTATTCCGGTAGTTATTCACCTTGCTGCTCCTCCAGTTTCATGGGCTTCTTGTCCTCCTTGGGTGTTGGGTTTGACAGTGGGGTCGACGATGGCGTTGACAACGGCATTGAGCTGGCTGCGGCAGCCGCTGCCGCAGCAAATGCCAGCGCCGGCTGCTGCATGGCATTGAACTTGAGCATCTTATCCCTGTCCCTGCTCGACTCGCTGCTCTTAGGGGTCTTCTTCTTGGGCGGCTGGGCCGCGGCGGGCTTCTCCTTCTTGTTCTTGGCCTCCCTGGCCGCCGCCTCCTCCTCCTTGATCTTGGCGGCCCTGGCCTCCTCCTCGAGCGCCCGGAAGGCCGCGTCGAGCATTTCCCGCGAGCGCTTCCGCGCGACAGCAGCCTCCTGGACGCGGCGCTCGGCCTCCTCGCGGGCGGCGGCGGCGGCGCGGCCGATGGACTCGTGCGCGAGCCGGGCCGCGACGAGGAGGATCCGCGCGGCGCGCTCGTCCATCACGCGACGGGCGGCGGGCGCGTAGGTGAAGGGCCGGCCCTCGGCCTCCGCGGCGCACGGCGGGCAGACGAAGGAGACGGGGTCCGGGACGCAGGCGACATGGGCGACGAAGAGGCCGCAATTGGAGCACTCGGCGGTGGGGCCCGGCGGGGCGACGGCGGGGTCGAAGTGGGGGTCCTGCCCGGCGGCGGCGGCGGCGATGGCGGCGGCGTCCGTGTGGAGGAGGAGGAGGCAGGCGGAGCAGAAGGAGGCGGGGTGGTAGAGGAGGACGCAGGAGGAGCAGAGGCGGCAGAAGACGTCGTTGTGGCGGACGTGGTGGAGCGGCCAGGCGTCGCGGCCGGAGGCGCAGCGCTCGCCGCCGCAGCCGCGCGGGGCGGGGGCGGTGGAGGAGGGCGACGGGCGGAAGGGCGGCGTCATCGCTGCGAGCGGCGGCTTTAGAGGGGAAGGGAGGAGAGGGGAGGGGAGGGGAGGATTAGGGTTTCTGAGGGAGGAAAGGCTCGGCCGAACGGCTCCTGGGGGAGAGATTTTCCTCTCCTTTTTTCTTTCCTTGCGGGAATTTCGTGCTGAGACGGGGTTCCACGAGCAGAGGAGGTAGGTGGGAAGAGGCTTGGATAGTTGGATTGCCGGTGGAGTGGGAAGAGGGAGTGGAAGGGGGCTGCATGAAAGCTCGGTAGATCGACTCGCTTCTTTTTCCCATGAAACTTTCTATATCTATTTATCATGCTATACTATGGCAGTGCAAAGAACATATAAATAAATAGATCACCTAACGACGACTATAATCACTGGAGCGAGTCAAAGATGCATCATCCTGGGGGTCCGTGACCTCGCCACGCAGAATGACGCCCTCCTTCTGAATATCCTGCACGGACTCCACTCTATCTCCTTGTCTCGCTGGGCGACCTGGGTTCGGGGCACCTTGGGGGAGCGCCTTCTTCTGGACCCCCGTAGCTCGGGGCTTGCTGGCGAGCACTGGGCCGCGCTTCGAGGGCTTATGCCTGTCTACTGCGCTCTCACTCGCGTCTCGCTGGGATATGGCAGGATGACGGCCTTCTGGGAGGATCATTGGCTCCCCTGTGGGCCCGTGCGGTGTGCTTTCCCGGCTCTGGCCTCCCATGCGACGTGCTCGGAGGTCTCGGTCTGGGCTGTACGCAACCTTGGGCTGGACGCGATGCTCGTGCCCCGGCTTTCCACTGCTGCTGCCCGGGAACGCCTTCTCCTGCTCCCACTCATTGGGGGGGGGGGGGGGGGGGGGGGGGGAGGGCGAGGGCGAAGCCGACCATCGCAGCCTGATCCTCTGTGATCAGAAAGGCGGGCGACTGTCGTCGAGCGTAGCCTATGGACTCTTCCGCCTAGGCGGCGAGGTTGTGGAGAACGCCGCCTTTCTCTGGAGATCGCCGGCGCCCTCCAGGGTTCGGTTCTTCGCCTGGTTGCTGACGCTCGGCCGTATCCACACTCGGGACAATCTTCTGAAGAAACACATCGTCGAGCTGCTGGGCGTCGGGTGCCCGGAGTGTGGGGCGAGCCTGGAGATGCCTGATCACTTGATCTTCGCCTGCCCCTTCGCGCGTGCGTTCTGGGGCTCTCTGCGCCTCACCACTTCAGGGGCCTCTGTGCGTGCCCTGCACCTCTTCGACGCCTCCATGGCGGTCGGCGCAGCCTCGCCGCATGCGTTAGTGCAGCTATGCTGCTGGCACCTCTGGAAGCGGCGAAACGCGGTTGTGTTCAGGCAGGAAACGCCGTCCCTGACCGCCACTTTGAAAGCCTGCCGCGACGATGCCATCCTCTGGCGCGGCCGGTTTCGCTCTGCGGATCGTGGACATGTTGATGCATGGCTGCTGGCCCTGCGTGAGTAGTACGACACTGCATGTAACATAGCTGAAGGGGGTTCCCCCTGCCTCCTTCTCTCTGCTGCCTCCCCGGCATTTGTACCATTGTATTGGATGTTGGGTTTGAGAAATATATTCAGGTGGGGGGGGTCCCCCCGGTGAAAATTCAAAAACAAAAGACGCGTCATCATCGTCGCCTCTCCTTCATCGGAGTCATGCCAAACTTGTTGTATTATACAGTCAAAAAGACATCGTGCTAAGGCCCATGAAAACAACGCATCGGAACAACAACCTGATAAAAAGAAATATAGACCCCTGCAAAAAAGGAGATAAAAAGAACTATAGATAGAAATGATCCAACTTGTACATAGTGCGCCAGTGGGCGGGCCAACAAGAAGACAATAGCTTAGGGCTGTTGTTTTAAGGCCCGGGAGTAAATGTATGTTGTATAAAATTTCATGGGCTAGGCTGCTGGCCATAACCTATTTAGCCTTGTTGAAGCTCCACAGGTGTCTGTACACACGACTGAAGACTAACATCGATCATATTCTGTGAGATCTGTCGGAGAAAGACCTTCATGTGCCCATCTGACGACACTAAATGTGTCACCAGAATGCGTATTAGGCGAGGAGAACCTTATTCCATGTCAAGGGAACCGCCACCGCCTCGTCTTTCTGAGCAGGACACAAACCCTAAATAAACTCATAAAAACACCTAAAAACAGAGTAAGATCCCTTCTGCCAGCAAGGGCTAGGGTCCAACACACCTCCATGGCCCTAGGTCCAGCGGAGATGAGGTGGACCGGCGCCAGCGAAAGGCTGAGAAACCCTAGGTTTTTTTGTTAGGGAAAAGTGTTGGAAATATGCCCTAGAGGCAATAATAAAATGGTTATTATTATATTTCTTTGTTCATGATAATTGTCTATTGTTCATGCTATAATTGTGTTATCCGGAAATCGTAATACATGTGTGAATACATAGACCACAACACGTCCCTAGTGAGCCTCTAGTTGACTAGCTCATTGATCAAAAGATAGTCATGGTTTCCTGACTATGGACATTGGATGTCATTGATAACGGGATCACATAATTGGGAGAATGATGTGATGGACAAGACCCAATCCTAAGCATAGCTCAAAGATCGTATAGTTCGTTTGCTGTAGCTTTTCCGAATGTCAAGTATCATTTCCTTAGACCATGAGATTGTGCAACTCCCGGATACCGTAGGAGTGCCTTGGGTGTGCCAAATTCACAACGTAATTGGGTATCTCCGAAAGTATCTATTGGGTTGGCACGAATCGAGACTGGGATTTGTCACTCCGTATGACGGAGAGGTATCTCTGGGCCCACTCGGTAATGCATCATCATAATGAGCTCAATGTGACCAAGTGGTTGATCACAGGATCATGCATTACGGCACGACTAAAGTGACTTGCCGGTAACGAGATTGAACGAGGTATTGGGATACCGACGATCGAGTCTCGGGAAAGTAACGTACCGATTGACAAAGGGAATTGTATACAGATTGATTGAATCCTCGACATCGTGGTTCATCCAATGAGATCATCGTGGAGCATGTGGGAGCCAACATGGGTATCCAGATCCCGCTGTTGGTTATTGACCGGAGAGGCATCTCGGTCATGTCTGCATGTCTCCCGAACCCGTAGGGTCTACACACTTAAGGTTCGGTGACGCTAGGGTTGTAGAGATATTAGTATGCAGTAACCCGAAAGTTGTTCGGAGTCCCGGATGAGATCCCGGACGTCACGAGGAGTTCTGGAATGGTCCGAAGGTAAAGATTTATATATGGGAAGTCCAGTTTTGGCCATCGGGAAGGTTTCGGGGGTTACCGGTATTGTACCGGGACCACCGGAAGGGTCCCGGGGGTCCACCGGGTGGGGCCACCTATCCCGGAGGGCCCCATGAGCTGAATTGGGTGGGGAACTAGCCCCTAGTGGGCTGGTGCGCCCCCCCTTGGGCCTGCCCTGCGCCTAGGGTTGGGAAACCCTAGGGATGGGGGCGCCCCCCACTTGGCTTGGGGGGAGCCACCCTTGGCCGCCGCTCCCTTGGAGATCCATCTCCCTAGGGCCGGCGCCCCCCAAGGCCCCTATATAAAGAGGGGGAAGGGAGGGCAGCCGGACCCCTTGCTCTTGGCGCCTCCCTCTCCCTCCGTAACACCTCTCCTCCCCGCTTGCGCTTGGCGAAGCCCTGCCGGGATCCTACTGCATCCACCACCACGCCGTCGTGCTACTGGATCTTTATCAACCTCTCCTTCCCCCTTGCTGGATCAAGTTGGAGGAGATGTCTTCCCAACCATACATGTGTTGAACGCGGAGATGCCGTCCGTTCGGCACTAGGTCATCGGTGATTTGGATCACGTCGAGTACGACTCCATCAACCCCGTTCTCTTGAACGCTTCTGCGCGTGATCTACAAGGGTATGTAGATGCACTCCTCTCTCCCTCGTTTCTAGATGACTCCATAGATTGATCTTGGTGATGCGTAGAAAATTTTAAAATTCTGCTACGTTCCCCAACAGTGGCATCATGAGCTAGGTCTATGCGTAGTTACTATGCACGAGTAGAACACAAAGCAGTTGTGGGCGTCGATATTGTCAATTTGCTTTCCATTACTAGTCTTATCTTGATTCGGCGGCATCGTGGGATGAAGCGGCCCGGACCGACCTCACACGTACGCTTACGTGAGACTGGTTCCACCGACTGACATGCACTAGTTGCATAAGGTGGCTGCGGGTGTCTATCTCTCCCACTTTAGTCGGATCGGATTTGATGAACAGGGTCCTTATGAAGGGTAAATAGAAATTGACAATCACGTTGTGGTTTTGCGTAGGTAAGAAACGTTCTTGCTAGAAACCTATAGCAGCCACGTAAAAACTTGCAACAACAATTAGAGGACGTCTAACTTGTTTTTGCAGCAAGTGTTTTGTGATGTGATATGGCCAAAGGATGTGATGAATGATATATGTGATGTATGAGATGATCATGTTCTTGTAATAGGAATCACGACTTGCATGTCGATGAGTATGACAACCGGCAGGAGCCATAGGAGTTGTCTTTATTTATTTATGACCTGCGTGTCAACATAAACGTCATGTAATTACTTTACTTCATTGCTAAAGCGTTAGCCATAGTAGTAGAAGTAATAGATGACGAGACAACTTCAAGAAGACCGATGATGGAGATCATGGTGTCATGCCGGTGACAACGATGATCATGAGCCCCGAAGATGGAGATCAAAAGGAGCAAATGATATTGGCCATATCATGTCACTATTTGATTGCATGTGATATTATCATGTTTTACATCTTATTTGCTTAGAACGACGGTAGCTTAAATAAGATGATCCCTCGCAATAATCTCAAGAAAGTGTTCCCCCTAACTGTGCACCGTTGTGAAGGTTCGTTGTTTCGAAGCACCACGTGATGATCGGGTGTGATAGATTCTAATGTTCGAATACAACGGGTGTAAGCCAGATTTACACACGCAATACACTTAGGTTGACTTGATGAGCCTAGCATGTACAGACATGGCCTCGGAACACGGAAGACCGAAAGGTCGAGCATGAGTCGTATAGAAGATACAATCAACATGAAGATGTTCACAGATGTTGGCTAGTCCGTCTCACGTGATGATCGGACACGGCCTAGTTAACTCGGATCATGTTTCACTTAGATGACTGGAGGGATGTCTATCGGAGTGGGAGTTCATTGAGTAATTTGATTAGATGAACTTAATTATCATGAACTTAGTCTAAAATATTTACAATATGTCTTGTAGATCAAATGGCCCACGTTGTCCTCAACTTCAACGCGTTCCTAGAGAAAACCAAGCTGAAAGACGATGGCAGCAACTATACGGACTGGGTCCGGAACCTGAGGATCATCCTCATAGCTGCCAAGAAAGATTATGTCCTAAAAGCACCGCTAGGTGACGCACCTATCCTACAGAACCAAGACGTTATGAACGCTTGGCAGTCACGTCCTGATGATTACTCCCTCGTTCAGTGCGGCATGCTTTACAGCTTAGAACCGGGGCTCCAAAAGCGTTTTGATAGACACGGAGCATATGAGATGTTCGAAGAGCTGAAAATGGTTTTTCAAGCTCATGCCTGGGTCGAGAGATATGAAGTCTCCGACAAGTTCTTCAGCTGTAAGATGGAGAAAAATAGTTCTGTCAGTGAGCACATACTCAGAATGTCTGGGTTGCATAACCGCTTGACTCAGCTGGGAGTTTATCTCCCGGATGACGCGGTCATTGACAGAATCCTTCAGTCGCTTCCACCAAGCTACAAGAGCTTTGTGATGAACTTCAATATGCAGGGGATGTAAAAGACCATTCCTGAGGTGTATTCAATGCTGAAATCAGCAGAGGTGGAAATCAAAAAGGAACATCAAGTGTTGATGGTGAATAAAACCACTAAGTTCAAGAAAGGCAAGGGTAAGAAGAACTTCAAGAAGGACGGCAAGGGAGTTTCCGCGCCTGGTAAGCAAGCTGCCGGGAAGAAGCCAAAGAATGGACCCAAGCCCGAGACTGAGTGTTTTTATTGCAAGGGAAGTGTCACCGGAAGCGGAACTGCCCCAAATACTTAGCGGACAAGAAGGCCGGCAACACTAAAGGTATATGTGATATACATGTAATTGATGTGTACCTTACCAGTACTCGTAGTAGCTCCTGGGTATTTGATACCGGTGCGGTTGCTCACATTTGTAACTCAAAGTAGGAGCTGCGGAATAAGCGGAGACTGGCGAAGGACAAGGTGACAATGCGCGTCGGGAATGGTTCCAAGGTCGATGTGATCGCCGTCGGCACACTGCCTCTACATTTACCTACGGGATTAGTTTTAAACCTCAATAATTGTTATTTAGTGCAGCTTTGAGCATGAACATTGTATCAGGATCTCGTTTAATTCGAGATGGCTACTCATTTAAATCCGAGAATAATGGTTGTTCTATTTATATGAGAGATATGTTTTATGGTCATGCTCCGATGGTGAATGGTTTATTCTTAATGAATCTCGAGCGTAATGCTACACATATTCATAGTGTGAATACCAAAAGATGTAAGGTTGATAATGATAGTCCCACATACTTGTGGCACTGCCGCCTTGGTCACATAGGTGTCAAACGCATGAAGAAGCTCCATGCAGATGGACTTTTAGAGTCTCTTGATTACGAATCATTTGACACGTGCGAACCATGCCTCATGGGTAAAATGACCAAGACTCCGTTCTCAGGAACAATGGAGCGAGCAACCAACTTATTGGAAATCATACATACTGATGTGTGCGGTCCAATGAGTGTTGAGGCTCGCGGTGGCTATCGTTATGTTCTCACCTCACTGATGACTTGAGTAGATATGGGTATGTCTACTTAATGAAACACAAGTCTGAGACCTTTGAAAAGTTCAAGGAATTTCAGAGTGAGGTTGAGAATCAACGTGACAGGAAAATCAAGTTCTTATGATCAGATCATGGGGGAGAATACTTGAGTCACGAATTTGGCACGCACTTATGGAAATGTGGAATAGTTTCACAACTCACGCCGCCTGGAACACCTCAGCGTAATGGTGTGTCCGAATGTCGTAATCGCACTCTATTGGATATGGTGCGATCTATGATGTCTCTTACCTATTTACCGCTGTCATTTTGGGGCTATGCTTTAGAGAACTGCCGCATTCACTTTAAATAGGGCTCCGTCAAAATCCGTTGAGACGACACCGTATGAATTATGGTTTGGGAAGAAACCTAAGCTGTCGTTTCTAAAAGTTTGGGGATGCAATGCTTATGTCAAGAAACTTCAACCTGAAAAGCTCGAACCCAAGTCAGAAAAATGCGTCTTCATAGGATACCCTAAAGAAACTGTTGGGTATACCTTCTACCTCAGATCCGAAGGCAAGATCTTTGTTGCCAAGAATGGGTCCTTTCTAGAGAAAGAGTTTCTCTCGAAAGAAATAAGTGGGAGGAAAGTAGAACTTGATGAAGTGTTACCTCTTGAACCGGTAAGTGGCGCAGCTCAAGAAAATGTTCCTGAGGTGCCTGCACCGACTAGAGAGGAAGTTAATGATGATGATCATGAAACTTCAGATCAAGTTGCTACTGAACTTCGTAGGTCCATGAGGACACGTTCCGCACCAGAGTGGTACGACAACCCTGTCTTAGAAATCATGTTGTTAGACAATGGTGAACCTTCGAACTATGAAGAAGCGATGGCGGGCCCGGATTCTGACAAATGGCTGGAAGCCATGAAATCCGAAGTATGGACTTTGACTGACTTGCCCGATGATCGGCGAGCCATAGAAAATAAATGGCTCTTTAAGAAGAAGACAAACGCGGATGGTAATGTGACCATCTATAAAGCTCGGCTTGTCGCTAAGGGTTATCGACAAGTTCAAGGGGTTGACTACGATGAGACTTTCTCACCCGTAGCTAAGCTGAAGTCCGTCCGAATCATGTTAGCAATTGCCGCATTCTATGATTATGAGATATGGCAAATGGACGTCAAAACGGCATTCCTTAATGGTTTCCTTAAGGAAGAATTGTATATGATGCAGCCGAAAGGCTTTATCGATCCTAAGAATGCTGACAAGGTGTGCAAGCTCCAACGCTCGATTTATGGGCTGGTGCAAGCATCTCAGAGTTGGAACATTCGTTTTGATGAGATGATCAAAGCATTTGGGTTTACGCAGACTTATGGAGAAGCCTGCATTTACAAGAAAGTGAGTGGGAGCTCTGTAGCATTTCTCATATTGTATGTGGATGACATACTGTTGATGGGAAATGATATAGAATTCTTGGAAAGAATAAAGGCCTACTTGAACAAGTGTTTTTCAATGAAGGACCTTGGAGAAGCTGCTTATATATTAGGTATCAAGATCTATAGAGATAGATCGAGACGCCTCATTGGTCTTTCACAGAGTACGTACCTTGACAAGATATTGAAGAAGTTCAAAATGGATCAGTCAAAGAAGGGGTTCTTGCCTATATTGCAAGGTATGAGATTGAGCACGGCTCAATGCCCGACCACGGTAGAAGATAGAGAAAAGATGAGTGTCGTCCCCTATGCCTCGGCCATAGGGTCTATCATGTATGCTATGATGTGTACCAGACCTGATGTAAACCTTGCCGTAAGTTTGGTAGGAAGGTACCAAAGTAATCCCGGCATGGAACACTGGGCAACGGTCAAGAATATCCTGAAGTACCTGAAAAGGACTAAGGACATGTTTCTCGTGTATGGAGGTGACGAAGAGCTCGTCGTAAAGGGTTACGTCGATGATAGCTTCGACACAGATCTGGATGACTCTAAGTCACAAACCGGATACGTGTATATTTTAAATGGTGGGGCAGTAAGCTGGTGCAGTTGCAAGCAAAGCGTTGTGGCGGGATCTACATGTGAAGCGGAGTACATGGCAGCCTCGGAGGCAGCACAAGAAGCAGTCTAGGTGAAGGAGTTCATTACCGACCTAGGAGTCTTACCCAATGCGTCGGGCCCGATGACTCTCTTCTGTGACAACACTGGAGCTATTGCCCTTGCCAAGGAGCCCAGGTTTCACAGGAAGACCAGGCATATCAAGCGTCGCTTCAACTCCATTCATGAAAGTGTTCAAAATGGAGACATAGAGATTTGTAAAGTACATACGGACCTGAATGTGGCAGATCCATTGACTAAACCTCTCCCTAGAGCAAAACATGATCAACACCAGAACTGCATGGGTGTTCGATTCATCAGAATGTAACTAGAATATTGACTCTAGTGCAAGTGGGAGACTGTTGGAAATATGCCCTAGAGGCAATAATAAAATGGTTATTATTATATTTCTAATGGTTATTATTATATTTCTTTGTTCATGATAATTGTCTATTGTTCATGCTATAATTGTGTTATCCGGAAATCGTACTACATGTGTGAATACATAGACCACAACACGTCCCTAGTGAGCCTCTAGTTGACTAGCTCATTGATCAAAAGATAGTCATGGTTTCCTGACTATGGACATTGGATGTCATTGATAACGGGATCACATCATTGGGAGAATGATGTGATGGACAAGACCCAATCCTAAGCATAGCTCAAAGATCGTATAGTTCGTTTGCTGTAGCTTTTCCGAATGTCAAGTATCATTTCCTTAGACCATGAGATTGTGCAACTCCCGGATACCGTAGGAGTGCCTTGGGTGTGCCAAACGTCACAACGTAACTGGGTGACTATAAAGGTACATTACAGGTATCTCCGAAAGTATCTGTTGGGTTGGCACGAATCGAGACTGGGATTTGTCACTCCGTATGACGGAGAGGTATCTTTGGGCCCACTCGGTAATGCATCATCATAATGAGCTCAATGTGACCAAGTGGTTGATCACAGGATCATGCATTACGGCACGACTAAAGTGACTTGCCGGTAACGAGATTGAACGAGGTATTGGGATACCGACGATCGAGTCTCGGGAAAGTAACGTACCGATTGACAAAGGGAATTGTATACGGATTGATTGAATCCTCGACATCGTGGTTCATCCAATGAGATCATCGTGGAGCATGTGGGAGCCAACATGGGTATCCAGATCCCGCTGTTGGTTATTGACCGGAGAGGCATCTCGGTCATGTCTGCATGTCTCCCGAACCCGTAGGGTCTACACACTTAAGGTTCGGTGATGCTAGGGTTGTAGAGATATTAGTATGCAGTAACCCAAAAGTTGTTTGGAGTCCCGGATGAGATCCCGGACATCACGAGGAGTTCCGGAATGGTCCGGAGGTAAAGATTTATATATGGGAAGTCCAGTTTTGGCCATCGGGAAGGTTTCGGGGGTTACCGGTATTGTACCGGGACCACCGGAAGGGTCCCGGGGGTCCACCGGGTGGGGCCACCTATTCCGGAGGGCCCCATGAGCTGAATTGGGTGGGGAACCAGCCCCTAGTGGGCTGGTGCGCCCCCCTTGGGCCTGCCCTGCGCCTAGGGTTGGGAAACCCTAGGGGTGGGGGCGCCCCCCACTTGGCTTGGGGGGAAGCCACCCTTGGCCGCCGCCCCCTTGGAGATCCATCTCCCCAGGGCCGCCCCCAAGGCCCCTATATAAAGAGGGGGGGAGGGAAGCCAGACCCCTTGCTCTTGGCGCCTCCTTCTCCCTCCGTAACACCTCTCCTCCCCGCTTGCGCTTGGCGAAGCCCTGCCGGGATCCTGCTGCATCCACCACCACGCCGTCGTGCTGCTGGATCTTCATCAACCTCTCCTTCCCTCTTGCTGAATCAAGTTGGAGGAGACGTCTTCCCAACCGTACGTGTGTTGAACGCGGAGGTGCCGTCCGTTCGGCACTAGGTCATCGATGATTTGGATCACGTCGAGTACGACTCCATCAACCCCGTTCTCTTGAACGCTTCCGCGCGCGATCTACAAGGGTATGTAGATGCACTCCTCTCTCCCCCGTTGCTAGATGACTCCATATATTGATCTTGGTGATGCGTAGAAAATTTTAAAATTCTGCTACGTTCCCCAACAAAAAGGAGGCGGCGGCTGCGTTGTCTAACCATGCATTGCGAGATTGACTCGCTTTTTATTCTGACACAAGATCGACTTGAAAAAAAAGTTGAATATAAGCGCTTTATGTAGCTCGATGGAAAAACAAGTTGATCTTGAGGCACTAATTCACTCCATTTCAACTCGATAGCTCAACATAATTTAATAATGTTTTTAAATGATCTTGTATATGAAAAGGAAACATGCTATTTTTATTATCATATTTGTCGTGTATAATTTTCTTCGTTTTATGTACAAGCAAACATAGAAGGTTATTAAACGCGGACCAAATTTCTGCCTTAATTTGGTATGTGGTTAGTCATGTGCTAAATATCCTATATTATTTTCAGCCAAAGTTCAATAGTAGATCACATCTTCTTTTTTTTATTGTTATAGTCTATCGAGAACGGACATTTGGCTCTCGGCTTCCATGGAGGCTTTTTTTTAAAACAAATCAAAATTCAAACCTTTTGATTTCAAAAAAATCTGAAATAATTGTGCAAGTAAACAAGGATATTATATGTATGTGTGTAAAATTTCAGGATGAAAAACATTAAAATGCGACCTGTACAAAAAGGACAAATTCATGGCCTGGGAGGATGAATAGTATCCTGTGTTAAAAAGCCTCAGAATTGTCTTTTTTGCACAACCCTCATTTCAACGTTTTTTGCCCTGAAAATTTACACACATGTGTGTTATGCCTTCATGTATATTTGTGAGGCTTTTTTCAAAAAAAAATTTGAAACATAGAAATTATGAAAATTGATGAAATTCTAATTTTCAAAATCGAGCTCCATGGAGCTCAGCCTCCAAAGACAATATTCGTAGTCTATCTAGTTGGAAAAATGGTCTAAGATTATAAAATCTTTATGGTCTTATTTAGCTTGGAACTAATGAAAGTGCATGTAGAACCATGTGTGATTTTGGTAATAAATGACATTTTTTATGAAATAATGTTTTCATTATGTTACTTTTTAAGGAAAGTTCCATAGATAATGAATGAAAAGTTTTGGATGGATTGAAGGATGAAATGCATAAACCCAAATATACATTGAGAATTATTCGCAAAAAGACTATATGCATTGAGACTTGGTTTATGAATGACTATCTCTATGGTGAAACAAGGACACCAAACTTTTAGACCAATTATTTTTCATTCCTTGTTAGAAATTACGGTGATGAATGGGAATTTCAAGGTACGCAAACACAAGTGATCCCACCTCTGTAGTGCCCCCCCTGTTTGTCCTTATAAAAACGGAAGATCTCACTTTTGTGGAAATTAATATTCAGACCCGAAAGTTCTTCAAAAATACATATCAACTTCATATTAATCGCTTTTTGAAGGTCATGTTTCATAAAAATGACCGTGTCATTTGCGTGCTGGAGAATAGACACATCCCCATCAACCAAATGTGGAATAAGGTCCCCAACCTAACCATCCTCCTTAGCCCTTGCAGAGGCCGGGGGTGATCCTCCTTTTCTAAAAAAAAAACCTCCTTAGCCCTTGCTATGACAATAACCAGCATATCCGACACAAAATTAAACAAAATCGACAACATGGGGCCACCTTGCCCCAGTCCCTTCTAGGTTTGGAAGTAATGACCGGTGTCATCATTTAGCCGCAAAGCCTTTAATGTGTAGAAATTGTTGAAGAAAAGATCTCTTTACCTTGTCGTAGGTCTTTTCAAAGTCCACCTTAAAGATAACTCCGTCGAGTTTCATAGTGTGAAGTTCATGGATTGTCTCATGAAGGAGGACCACTCCCTCAAGTATATTGCGACCCGACATAAAGGTTGCATTTGTTGGGTGTATGAGCAATACTATATAATTTATTGGTGTCCACCTTGGTGAAGATTTTTAAAACTGACGATCAGCAAGCAGATGGGTCTAAAATTCAATCCGAGCAACATTCATTTTCTCGGAGAGAAGCGTGATAATTCGAAAGTTGAGATAAAAACGAAAGATCATCATTGTACAAGTCCTTAAACATTGGAAGAAGACCACCTCTAATGATCACCAGACATTATAAGTAAAACTTAGCGGGGAGCCCATCTGGTTTCAGAGCTTTATTGCGCTCCATTTGAGAGATTGCCTCAAAAACTTCCTTTTTTCCAGGAAAGGTGCCGTGTCAACACAACATTTTCCTACAAGGAGAGTTAAGGAATATTTTTTAAAGCCTCGAAACGTAGAACAATTGTTCTACACTAATTTATATTAGTATAAATCAGTATGTTGAAGCAAGGATGGGAAGAAAAAAAAGAAATGAAGAAAAGATAATATGTTGGAAATATGCCCTAGAGGCAATAATAAAATGATTATTATATTTCGACTGTTGGAAATATGCCCTAGAGGCAATAATAAAATGATTATTATATTTCCTTGTTCATGATAATTGTCTATTATTCATGCTTTAATTGTATTATCCGGAAATCGTAATACATGTGTGAATACATAGACCACAATGTGTCCCTAGTAGCCTCTAGTTGACTAGCTCGTTGATCAACAGATAGTCATGGTTTCCTGGCTATGGACATTGGATGTCATTGATAACGGGATCACATCATTAGGAGAATGATGTGATGGACAAGACCCAATCCTAAACATAGCACAAGATCGTATAGTTCGTTTGCTAGAGTTTTCCAATGTCAAGTATCTTTTTCCTTAGACCATGAGATCGTGTAACTCCCGGATACCGTAGGAGTGCTTTGGGTGTACCAAACGTCACAACGTAACTGGGTGACTATAAAGGTATACTACGGGTATCTCCGAAAGTGTCTGTTGGGTTGACACGGATCAAGACTGGGATTTGTCACTCCGTATGATGGAGAGGTATCTCGGTAATGCATCATCATAATGAGCTCAAAGTGACCAAGTTGTCTGGTCACGGGATCATGCATTACGGTACGAGTAAAGTGACTTGCCGGTAACGAGATTGAACGAGGTATTGGGATACCGACGATCGAATCTCGGGCAAGTAACATACCGATTGACAAAGGGAATTGTATACGGGGTTGCTTGAATCCTCGACATCGTGGTTCATCCGATGAGATCATCGAGGAGCATGTGGGAGCCAACATGGGTATCCAGATCCCGCTGTTGGTTATTGACCGGAGAGCAATCTCGGTCATGTCTACATGTCTCCCGAACCCGTAGGGTCTACACACTTAAGGTTCGGTGACGCTAGGGTTGTGAAGATATGTATATGTAGTAACCCGAATGTTGTTCGGAGTCCCGGATGAGATCCCGGACGTCACGAGGAGTTCCGGAATGGTCCGGAGGTAAAGAATTATATATAGGAAGTGCAGTTTCGGCCATCGGGAGTTTCGGGGGTCACCGGTATTGTACCGGGACCACCGGAAGGGTCCCGGGGGTCCACCGGGTGGGGCCACCCATCCCGGAGGGCCCCATGGGCAAGTGGGGAGGGGAACCAGCCCATAGTGGGCTGGTGCGCCCCCCTTGGCCCACCCCCTGCGCCTAGGGTTGGAACCCTAGGGTGGGGGGGCACCCCACTTGCCTTGGGGGCCACTCCACCCTTGGCCGCCGCCCCCCCTAGGAGATCCCATCTCCTAGGGCCGGCGCCCCCCTTGGGGAGCCTATATAAAGGGGGGGGAGGAGGGGCAGCCTCACCCTTGACTCTTGGCGCCTCCCTCTCCCCTGCTACACCTCTCCCTCTCGCAGAAGAACGGCGAAGCCCTGCTGCGTGACTGCTGCATCCACCACCACGCCGTCGTGCTGCTGGATCTTCATCAACCTCTCCTTCCCCCCTTGCTGGATCAAGAAGGAGGAGACGTCACGCTGACCGTACGTGTGTTGAACGCGGAGGTGCCGTCCGTTCGGCGCTAGGATCTCCGGTGATTTGGATCACGTCGAGTACGACTTCCTCATCCCCGTTCTTTGAACGCTTCCGCGCGTGATCTACAAAGGTATGTAGATGCAATCCGATCACTCGTTGCTAGATGAACTCATAGATGGATCTTGGTGAAACCGTAGGAAATTTTGTTTTCTGCAACGTTCCCCAACAGTGGCATCATGAGCTAGGTCTATGCGTAGTTCTCTTTGCACGAGTAGAACACAATTTGTTGTGGGCGTAGATGTTGTCAACTTTCTTGCCGCTACTAGTCTTATTTTGCTTCAGCGGTATTGTGGGATGAAGCGGCCCGGACCAACCTTACACGTACGCTTACGTGAGACGGTTCCACCGACTGACATGCACTAGTTGCATAAGGTGGCTAGCGGGTGTCTGTCTCTCCCACTTTAGTTGGAGCGGATTCGATGAAAAGGGTCCTTATGAAGGGTAAATAGAAGTTGACAAATCACGTTGTGGCTATTACGTAGGTAAGAAAACGTTCTTGCTAGAACCCTTTTGCAGCCACGTAAAACTTGCAACAACAATTAGAGGACGTCTAACTTGTTTTTGCAGCAAGTGCTTTGTGATGTGATATGGCCAAAGTTGTGATGAATGATGAATGATATATATGTGATGTATGAGATCATGTTCTTGTAATAGGAATCACGACTTGCATGTCGATGAGTATGACAACCGGCAGGAGCCATAGGAGTTGTCTTTATTTTTTGTATGACCTGCGTGTCATTGAGAAACGCCATGTAAATTACTTTACTTTATTGCTAACGTGTAGCCATAGTAGTAGAAGTAATAGTTGGCGAGCAACTTCATGGAGACACGATGATGGAGATCATGGTGTCATGCCGGTGACAAGATGATCATGGAGCCCCAAGATGGAGATCAAAGGAGCTAGTGATATTGGCCATATCATGTCACTATTATTTGATTGCATGTGATGTTTATCATGTTTTTGCATCTTGTTTACTTAGAACGACGGTAGTAAATAAGATGATCCCTCATAATAATTTCAAGAAAGTGTTCCCCCTAACTGTGCACCATTGCGACAGTTCGTTGTTTCGAAGCACCACGTGATGATCGGGTGTGATAGATTCCAACGTTCACATACAACGGGTGTAAGACAGATTTACACATGCAAACACTTAGGTTGACTTGACGAGCCTAGCATGTACAGACATGGCCTCGGAACACAAAAGACCGAAAGGTCGAGCATGAGTCGTATAGAAGATACGGTCAACATGAAGATGTTCACCGATGTTGACTAGTCCGTCTCACGTGATGATCGAACACGGCCTAGTTAACTTGGATCATGTTATACTTAGATGACTGGAGGGATGTCTATCTGAGTGGGAGTTCATTAAATAGATGAACTTAATTATTATGAACTTAGTCTAAAATATTTACAATATGTCTTGTAGATCAAATGGCCAACGTTGTCCTCAACTTCAACGCGTTCCTAGACAAAACCAAGCTGAAGACGATGGCAGCAATTATACGGACTGGGTCCGGAACCTGAGGATCATCCTCATAGCTGCCAAGAAAGATTATGTCCTAGAAGCACCGCTAGGTGACGCACCCGTCCCACAGAACCAAGACGTTATGAACGCTTGGCAGACACGTGCTGATGATTACTCCCTCGTTCAGTGCGGCATGCTTTACAGCTTAGAACCGGGGCTCCAAAAGCGCTTTTGAGCGACATGGAGCATATGAGATGTTTCGAGAGCTGAAAATGTTTTCCAAGCTCATGCCCGGGTCGAGAGATATGAGTCCTCCGACAAGTTCTTCAACTGTAAGATGGAGGGAAATAGTTCTGTCAGTGAGCACATACTCACTATGTCTGGGTTACATAACCGCTTGACTCAGCTGGTTAATCTCCCGGATGACGCGGTTCATTGACAGAATCCTTCAGTCACTTCCACCAAGTTACAAGAGCTTTGTGGAACTTCAATATGCAGGGGATGGAAAAGACCATTCCTGAAGTATTTGCATGCTGAAATCAGCAGAGGTAGAAAGTCAAAAAGGAACATCAAGTGTTTGATGGTGAATAAAACCACTAAGTTCAAGAAAGGCAGGGTAAGAAGAACTTCAAGAAGGACGGGCAAGGGAGTTTGCCGCCCGGTAAGCAGCTTGCCGGGAGAAGCCAAAGAATGGACCCAAGCCCGAGACTGAGTGCTTTTATTGCAAGGGAAGTGGTCACTGGAAGCGGACTGCCCCAAATACTTAGCGGACAAGAAGGCCGGCATCAACGAAAGGTATATGTGATATACATGTAATTGATGTGTACCTTACCAGTACTCGTAGTAGCTCCTGGGTATTTGATACCGGTGCGGTTGCTCACATTTGTAACTCAAAACAGGAGCTGCGGAATAAGCGGAGACTGGCGAAGGACGAGGTGACGATGCGCGTCGGGAATGGTTCCAAGGTCGATGTGATCGCCGTCGGCACGCTACCTCTACATTTACCTACGGGATTAGTTTTAAACCTCAATAATTGTTATTTAGTGCCAGCTTTGAGCATGAACATTGTATCAGGATCTCGTTTAATACGAGATGGCTACTCATTTAAATCCGAGAATAATGGTTGTTCTATTTATATGAGAGATATGTTTTATGGTCATGATCCTATGGTGAATGGTTTATTCTTAATGAATCTCGAGCGTAATGCTACACATATTCATAGTGTGAATACCAAAAGATGTAAGGTTGATAATGATAGTCCCACATACTTGTGGCACTGCCGCCTTGGTCACATAGGTGTCAAACGCATGAAGAAGCTCCATGCAGATGGACTTTTAGAGTCTCTTGATTACGAATCATTTGACACGTGCGAACATGGACTTTTAGAGTCTCTTGGTTATGAATCATTTGACACGTGCGAACCATGCCTCATGGGTAAAATGACCAAGACTCCGTTCTCAGGAACAATGGAGCGAGCAACCAACTTATTGGAAATCATACATACTGATGTGTGCGGTCCAATGAGTGTTGAGGCTCGCGGTGGCTATCGTTATGTTCTCACCCTCACTGATGACTTGAGTAGATATGGGTATGTCTACTTAATGAAACACAAGTCTGAGACCTTTGAAAAGTTCAAGGAATTTCAGAGTGAGGTTGAGAATCAACGTGACAAGAAAATCAAGTTCTTGCAATCAGATCGTGGGGGAGAATACTTGAGTCACGAATTTGGCACACACTTAAGAAAATGTGGAATAGTTTCACAACTCACGCCGCCTGGAACACCTCAGCGTAATGGTGTGTCCGAACGTCGTAATCGCACTCTATTGGATATGGTGCGATCTATGATGTCTCTTACCGATTTACCACTGTCATTTTGGGGCTATGCTTTAGAGACTGCCGCATTCACTTTAAATAGGGCTCCGTCGAAATCCGTTGAGACGACACCGTATGAATTATGGTTTGGGAAGAAGCCTAAGCTGTCGTTTCTAAAAGTTTGGGGATGCGATGCTTATGTCAAGAAACTTCAACCTGAAAAGCTCGAACCCAAGTCGGAAAAATGCGTCTTCATAGGATACCCTAAAGAAACTATTGGGTATACCTTCTACCTCAGATCCGAAGGCAAGATCTTTGTTGCCAAGAATGGATCCTTTCTAGAGAAAGAGTTTCTCTCGAAAGAAGTAAGTGGGAGGAAAGTAGAACTTGATGAAGTATTACCTCTTGAACCGGAAAGTGGCGCAACTCAGGAAAATGTTCCTGTGGTGCCTGCACCAATTAGAGAGGAAGTTAATGATGATGATCAAGATACTTCTGATCAAGCTCCTACTGAACTTCGAAGGTCCACAAGGACACGTTCCGCACCAGAGTGGTACGGCAACCCTGTCTTGGAAATCATGTTGTTAGACAACGATGAACCTTTGAACTATGAAGAAGCGATGGCGGGCCCGGATTCCGACAAATGGCTGGAAGCCATGAAATCCGAGATAGGATCCATGTATGAAAACGAAGTATGGACTTTGACTGACTTGCCCGATGATCGGCGAGCCATAGAAAATAAATGGATCTTTAAGAAGAAGACAGACGCGGATGGTAATGTTCCTGTTCATGCTCAGGTACACAACGTCTAATAATACCATCTACTCCTTCTTTATAAAGATGTGGGTCATCCCAAAAGTAATGTCTCAAATCATAGAAGAACTTTTTCTTTTGCTGGTATGTGAAACTAGGTGGTATAAATTTAGCAACAATATAATTAGCATAATCAGCATACCATGGAGCAGTACGAGAAGCATTTATGACATTTAATTTTGTTCATCAGGAAATCTATTATCAATAGGTAGTGGGTCATCAAGAACATTTTCTAACCTAGACAAGTTGTCTGCAACGGGGTTCTCAGCTCCCTTTCTATCAATAATATGCAAATCAAATTCTTGTAGCAGGAGAACCCATCTAATAAGTCTAGGTTTAGCATCTTTCTTTTCCATAAGGTATTTAATAGCAGCATGATCAGTATGAATAGTTACTTTAGAATCAACAATATAAGGTCTGAACTTATCACAAGCAAATACAGCTGCTAAGAATTCCTTTTCAGTAGTAGCATAATTTCTCCAGGCATTGTCTAGAGTTTTACTAGAAAATTGAATAACATTTAATTTCTTATCAACTCTTTGCCCTAGAACAACACCTACAGCATAATCACTAGCATCACACATAATTTCAAAGGGTAAATTCCAATCAGGTGGCTGAACAATAGGTGCAGAAATCAATGCCTTCTTAAGTATTTCAAATGCTTCTACACAATCATCATCAAAGACGAAAGGAATATCTTTTTTGTAATAAATTAGTCAGAGGCCGAGAAATTTTTGAGAAGTCCTTAATGAACCTCCTATAAAATCCGGCGTGACCAAGGAAACTTCTTATACCTTTGATCTCCTTGGGACATGGCATCTTTTCAATAGCATCAACCTTGGCTTTATCAACTTCAATACCTCTTTCAGAAACTTTATGCCCCAAGACAATACACTCATTAACCATAAAGTGGCACTTTTCCCAATTCAAGACAAGATTAGTTCCTTCACATCTCTGGAAAACTCTATCAAGATTGCTCGAGCAATCATCAAAAGAAGATCCATAGACGGAAAAGTCGTCCATGAAAACCTCACAAATCTTTTCACAAAAGTCAGAGAATATAGCCATCATGCATCTTTGAAAGGTAGCAGGTGCATTACATAAACCAAAAGGCATACATCTATAAGCAAAAGTACCAAAAGGGCATGTAAAAGTAGTCTTTGATTGATCTTTAGCCGACACAAGTATTTGAGAGAAACCAGAATAACCATCTAGAAAGCAGTAATGTGTATGCTTGCATAATCTTTCTAGCATTTGATCGATAAAAGGTAAGGGGTAATGATCTTTCTTAGTAGCCTTATTTAATTTGCGGAAATCAATTACCATCCTATAACCTGTAATAATTCTTTGTGGAATCAATTCATCTTTATCATTAGGAACAACACTAATACCTCCCTTCTTAGGGACACAATGAACAGGACTTACCCACTGACTATCAGCAACAGGATAAATTATACCTGCCTCTAGAAGCTTTAGTATTTCTTTTCTTACCACTTCTTTCATTTTACGATTCAAACGTCGTTGAGGATCACAAACTGGTTTGGCATCTGCTTCCAAATTTATTTTATGTTGACATAGAGTGGGACTAATGCCCTTAAGATCATCAAGAGTATATCCAATAGCAGCACGGTGCTTCTTCAGAGTTTTCAATAATCTTTCTTCTTCATGCTCTGAAAGGTTAGCAATAATAATAATAGGATATATCTTCTTTTCATCAAGATAAGCATATTTAAGATTATCTGGCAACGGTTTAAGCTCAAACACGGGATCGCCCTTAGGTGGAGGGGGGATCCCCTAGGATTTCAATAGGCAAATTGTGTTTCAGAATAGGTTCCCGTTTATAGAATACTTCATCTATTTCCCTTCTTTCATTCATAAACATATCATTCTCATGGTCTAGCAAATATTGTTCTAAAGGATCACTAGGAGGTACGGCAATAGAAGCAAGACCAATAATTTCATCCTTACTAGGCAATTCTTCTTCACGGTGTTGTTTACTAAATTTAGAGAAATTAAACTCATGAGTCATATTATGTAAGCCGACAGTAACAACATCCCTTGTGCAATCTATGGTAGCATTAACGGTATTCAAGAAGGGTCTACCAAATATAATGGGAC
The DNA here is from genome assembly GCF_003073215.2 of Triticum urartu. Lineage (NCBI taxonomy): Eukaryota > Viridiplantae > Streptophyta > Magnoliopsida > Poales > Poaceae > Triticum > Triticum urartu. The sequence continues at coordinate 64,252,485 of NC_053022.1, read as the reverse complement.
AAAAGTTATCTTGTGGGGAACCAAGAACAAGAAAATCAGCAGGATATTTAGTTTTCCCACACAAGACTTCAACATCTCTAACAATTCCCATTGGTGAAATAGTATCTCTATTAGCAAGTTTAATAGTAACATCAATTTCTTCTAACTCAACAGGTGCAATGTCATGCATAATTTCTTTGTATAAGTCAATAGGTATTGCACTAGCACTAGCACCCATATCACATAAGCCATGATAACAATGATCTCCTATTTTAACAGAAATAACAGGCATGCCTACCACAGGTCTAGGTTTATCTGTATCACGAGGTTTAGCAATTCTAGTAGTTTCATTACAGAAGTAAATAACATGCCCATATATATTATCAGACAAGAGATCTTTAACAATAGCAATATCAGGTTCAGCTTTAACTTGCTCAAGAGGTGTATATGTTTTAATATTGCTTTCACGAACCACAGTTGAAGCTTTAGCAGGATCCTTTATCCTAACAGGGAAAGGTGGTTTCTCAACATAACAAGTAGGAACAATAGGATCATTATAAGTGATAGTCTTTTCTTCAACTTTAATAGGTGCAGCTACTTTTACTTCTATGGGAGGATGATATTTAAACCACTTCTCCTTAGGGAGATCAACATAAGTAGCAAAAGATTCACAGAAAGAAGCTACTATCTCAGAATCAAGTCCGTATTTAGTGCTAAACTTACGGAAAATATCGGTATTCATAAAAGATTTAACACAATCAAACTTAGGTGTCATACCTGACTCCTTTCCTTTGTCGAGATCCCAATCTTTAGAGTTGCGTTTAATTATATCCAATAAATCCCATCGAAATCCAATAGTCTTCATCATAAAAGAGCCAGCACAAGAAGTATCGAGCATGGTGCGATTATTTTCAGAAAGCCGAGCATAAAATTTTGAAGAATTGCTTCTCTTGGGAGCTCATGATTGGGACATGAATATAACATTGATTTAAGCCTCCCCCAAGCTTGAGCAATGCTTTCTCCTTCGCGAGGCCAAAAATTATATATATAATTGCGGTCACGATGAACAAGATGCATAGGGTAATACTTTTGATGAAATTCCAATTTCAATCTTCTATTGTTCCATGATCTCGTATCATCACATAGCCTATACCATGTCAATGCGTCTCCCTTCAAAGATAAAGGGAAGACCTTCTTCTTAGCAACATCATCGGGTATACCTGCAAGCTTAAATAATCCGCAAACTTCATCCACATATATTAGGTGTTCATCAGGATGCTTTGTTCCATCTCCTGTAAAAGGATTAGCTAGCAGTTTTTCTATCATACTCAAAGGATACTCATAAGGAATTTCATTTTCAATAGGTTCAGTAGGTTGAGGAGCAACTCTTTGCTCTACTGGTCGGGGTGAAGATACCCCGAACAAGCCCCTCAGAGGATTACTTTCCATAGTAACAAGTGACAGTAAATTTCAGCACACTATATAAATTTTCCTTACCAAATTCCACCTACCCAAGGCGCTTCACTCCCCGGAAACGGCGCCAGAAAAGAGTCTTGATGACCCACCAGTATAGGGGATCTATCGTAGTCCTTTCGATTAGTAAGAGTGTTGAACCTAACGAGGAGCAGAAGGAAATGATAAGCGGTTTTCAGCAAGGTATTCTCTGCAAGTACTGAAATAAGTGGTAACAGATAGTTTTGTGATAAGGTAATTTGTAACGGGAAACAAGTAACAAAGGTAAATAAAGTGCAGCAAGGTGGCCCAATCCTTTTTGTAGCAAAGGACAAGCCTGGACAAACTCTTATATAAGAAAAAGCACTCCCGAGGACACATGGGAATATCGTCAAGCTAGTTTTCATCACATTCATATGATTCGTGTTCGGTACTTTGATAATTTGGTATGTGGGTGGACCGGTGCTTGGGTGTTGTTCTTACTTGAACAAGCATCCCACTTATGATTAACCTCTATAGCAAGCATCCGCAACTACAACAAAAGTATTAAGGTAAACCTAACCATAGCATGAAACATATGGATCCAAATCAGCCCCTTACAAAGCAACGCATAAACTAGGGTTTAAGCTTCTGTCACTCTAGCAACCCATAATCTACTTATTACTTCCCAATGCCTTCCTCTAGGCCCAAATAATGGTGAAGTGTTATGTAGTCGACGTTCACATAGCACCACTAGAGGCTAGACAACATACATCTCATCAAAATATCGTACGAATACCAAATTCACATGACTACTAATAGCAAGACTTCTCCCTTGTCCTCAGGAACAAACGTAACTACTCACAAAGCATATTCATGTTCATAATCAGAGGGGTAATAATATGCATAAAGGATCTAAACATATGATCTTCCACCAATTAAACCAACTAGCATCAACTACAAGGAGTAATTAATACTACTAGCAACCTACTAGCACCAATCCCGGACTTGGAGACAAGAATTGGATACAAGAGATGAACTAGGGTTTTGAGATGAGATGGTGCTGATGAAGATGTTGATGGAGATTGCCCTCTCCCGATGAGAGGAGCGTTGGAGATGATGATGGCGATGATTTCCCCCCCCCCGGGAGGGAAGTTTCCCCGGCAAAACAGCTCTGCCGGAGCCCTAGATTGGTTCTGCCAAGGTTCCGCCTCATGGCGGCGGAGTTTCGTCCCGAAAGGTTGCTTCTTTTTTTTCTCGACGAAAGACTTCACATAGCAGAAGATGGTCATCGAAGAGCCACCAGGGGGCCCACGAGGTAGGGGGCGCCCCCCCCCCCACCCTCGTGGACAGGGTGTGGGCCCCCTGGTCTTCATCTTTGGTGAGGATTTTTCATTATTTATTATAGGTATTCCGTGGAGTTTCAGGACTTTTGGAGTTGTGCAGAATAGGTCTCTAATATTTGCTCCTTTTCCAGCCCAGAATTCCAGATGCCGGCATTCTCCCTCCTTATGTAAACCTTGTAAAATAAGAGAGAATAGCCATAAGTATTGTGACATAATGTGAAATAACAGCCCATAATGCAATAAATATCAATATAAAAGCATGATGCAAAATGGACGTATCAGTCGTCCAGGCCCCGACACCGCACATCACCCCCCTAGTTGTACGACTCCACAGAGTTACCATCGAGTGCCGAGGGTGGAACCTCTTACATCACTCCTGATGAGACCTCTGTAGTGTAGCTATTTGGTCATGGTAATCGAAGGTGATTTCCTCCTCAACCACTTCCGATACGGCTCTGTCGTGAAACCCCTCAAGTGTGAACCTCGAGGGTGGATCCTCTTATGTTCACCTTGATGATTACATTGACTGGAATTCACCAGGGGTGATTCCTCGGGTTTTCCCCTTGATGTTTGGACACACGGATACTTGGACTTTACAACTGTTACTTGGAAAGGTGGGTCGACCCTGAGGGGTACCCGCGAGTGATGTGGAGACGGGTTGACCTGGAGGGTACCCAAGAGTTGAACACGAGGCGTGGCCGGGCATTCTTAGCCCTTGTCGCAAGTACTCGAGACGGGGCGACGAGGTCACATCTTTCGCGAGTCTCTGCTCGTGACCGCACTACCAACACACTAACGGTTTTGGATATTTGATCCGAGGGGCCTCTGGCCTGATAGCACTAACCATCACGTGGGCATAGTATGGGCGTTCTGCGTCGTATACATCAGCCGAAGCTTAATAGCACTCAGCGACTGAGCGGCGCGCGCGGGTTGGACTGCGTAAGCTCCTGCCTTGTTTAAGGAGGTAGCTAGGTCTGCTCACCGGCCGCGTACGCAACATGCAGGAGTTCCCGGGGAGATGGCCCATGACCCCTGGGGGCATAGGTTTAGTCCGGCGTGCTGACCTCTCTATTAAGCCTAGGTCGGGTTGCGGCGTATTGTTTGGCCGAGGCCGGGCATGACCCAGGAAAGTGTGTCCGGCCGGAGTTAATCGAGCGTGGTGGGTAAGTTGGTGCACCCCTGCAGGGAAGAAAACATCTATCGATAGCCTGTCCTACGGTAACGGACACTTGGAGTTGTATCCCGATCGATACAACTAGAACTGGATACTTGAGGTGATAATGGATAGTATGGCTCTGGGATTGCTTTCTCGCAGGGAGTCGAGAAAGGATCTCTGGCCGAGGTTGATAACACTACTACTACTTTACTTATGTTGATCTGTACTCTTCTATATGCTTGAAGATGCTAGTCTTCGATAGGCTAGGCTTTCCCCTTCTCTTCTGGCGTTCCGCACTTTAGTCCACAGATACAGCCCATTTCCTTTGATACAGATGTATACTTAGTTTAGATCTGATGTAAGTCTTGCGAGTACTTTGGATGAGTACTCACGGTTGCTTTGCTACCTCTTTTCCCCCTATACCCGATTGTTGCGACCCGATGACGGATCCCATGAACCAGACGACACCACTGATGACTACTACTACCCCGAGGGTGCCTACTACTACGTGATGGCCGCTAACGACCTAGAGTAGTTAGGATGCTCCCACGCAGGAGGCCTTGCCTTTTCGATCGTTGTTGCTTTTGTGCTAGCCTTCTTAAGGCAGACTTGTTTAACTTATGTCTGTACTCAGATATTGTTGCTTCCGCTGACTCTTGTGTATTCGAGGTTATGTATTCGAGCCCTCGAGGGCCCTGGCTTGTAATATAAAGCTTGTATTATTTTAATTTGTGTCTAGGGTTGTGTTGTGATATCTTCCCATGAGTCCTTAATCTTGATCATACACACTTGCGTGTATTATTAGTGTACGATTAAATCGAGGGCGTCACATTTCCTGGACTCGAATCTCCTATCGGCGACGCTATGCTCGCACTATCGCAGATTTGTCAAGCGATGGTGGATGGTGTAGGGGTGCTACATAATGGGAAGATCTCACAAGTCAGTACACTCGAAAACAAAGATTTGGAGGGAGGGTTGGATGTCATGAGATGGCAAGCTACGACCTACTCTCTTTGTTCCACAATATAAGGTGTATTAGCTTTTTCAAAAGTTAAACATGTGCATATTTGACCAAGTTTTGAGAAAGAAAAAAAATCAATATCTACCATACCAAATTTGTATCATTAGATCCATCACGAAAAGTATTTTCATATTTTATTTTATTTGTACCCTGATGATGATATTTTATTCCATAAATAATCTTGGTTAACCATAAATAGATTTGGCTTGCATGAAAATTAATGCACCTTATATTCTCGAGTGGAAGGAGTATTTCTCAGGCCATGATAGATGCACCCCATGTGTACATTGATGTAGGACTTACGTGGGATGTTGAAAAACTCAATGCTTATTTAGTCAACTGGATGTTGAGGCGAACCAAAATATCCCGATATGCACTAGAAGGCAAGAAGATTTCTAGGCCCGACGAATGGCATGCCAGGTCTGCATGTGTCGGAAGTATGGTTAGGATGCCTTACAATCTACTCTTCGTCAATTTCATTCAGGGCCAGAGCTTTCGGTTTGGCTTTGTGAACTTCATTGCTCATGCGGCAGGGCATCTGACCTCTATCACTGCTCTTTCTCTTTGGTTTATTTCTCTATTCTTAGTTTAACACTAGCTTGCTTGTCTTGTTTACTCCCGCTAGCTATGTAATATCACCTCGCCATATAGGTGAATTTCTTATAGCTTCATTTAGTGAACTTACAATACTATGGGCTGTTATTACATATTATGATACAATACTTATGTCTTTTCTCTCTTATTTTACAAGATTTACATGAGGAGAGAGAATGTCGGCAGCTGGAATTCTGGACCGGAAAGGAGCAAATATGAGAGACCTATTCTGCACAACTCCAAAAGTCCTGAAAAATTAGGGACAATTATTTTGGAATATATAAAAAAATTGGGCGAAGAAAATACCATAGGGGACCCACCAGGTGGCCACAAGCCTGAGGGGTGCGCCCTACCCCCTAGGCATGCCCCTAGGGCTTGTGGGCCCCCTGGCAGGTCTCCGGTGCCCATCTTCTGCTATATGGAGGCTTTTGACCTGGAAAAAAATAAGAAGGAAGCTTTCGGGATGAAGCGCCGCCGTCTTGAGGCGGAACCTGGGCAGAAGCAATCTAGGGCTTCGGCGGGGCTGTTCTGTCCGGGAAACTTCCCTCTAATAACCCACAAGTATAGGGGATCGCAACAGTTTTCGAGGGTAAAGTATTCAACCCAAATTTATTGATTCGACACAAGGGGAGCCAAAGAATACTCTCAAGTATTAGCAGCTGAGTTGTCAATTCAACCACACTTGGAAACTTAATATCTGCAGCGAAGTGTTTAGTAGCAAAGTAATATGATAGTAGTGATAACGGTAGCAAAAGGTAACAGTTGTAAAAGTAATGTTTTTGGTATTTTGTAGTGATGATAGCAATAGCAACGGAAAAGTAAATAAGCGAAGAACAATATATGGAAAGCTCGCAGGCAATGGATCAGTGATAGAGAATTATGCCGGATACGGTTCATCATGTAACAGTCATAACCTAGGGTGACACAGAACTAGCTCCAGTTCATTGATATAATGTAGGCATGTATTCCAAACATAGTCATGCGTGCTTATGGAAAAGAACTTGCATGACATCTTTTGTCCTACCCTCCCGTGGCAGCGGGGTCCTTACGGAAACTAAGGGATATTAAGGCCTCCTTTTAATAGAGAACCGGAACAAAGCATTACCACATAGTGAATACATGAACTCCTCAAACTATGGTCATCACAGGTAAGTATCCCGATTATTGTCACTTCAGAGTTAACGGGTCATAACACATAATAGGTGACTATAGACTTGCAAGATAGGATCAAGAACACTCATATATTGATGAAAACATAATAGGTTCAGATCTGAAATCATGGCACTCGGGCCCTAGTGACAAGCATTAAGCATAGCAAAGTCATAGCAACATCAATCTCAGAACATAGTGGATACTAGGGATCAAACCCTAACAAAACTAACTCGATTACATGATAGATCCCATCCAACCCATCACCGTCCAGCAAGCCTACGATGGAATTACTCACGCACGGTGGTGAGCATCATGAAATTGGTGATGGAGGATGGTTGATGATGACGATGGCGACGGATTCCCCTCTCCGGAGCCCCGAACGAACTCCATATCAGCCCTCCCGAGAGGTTTTAGGGCTTGGCGGCGGCTCCGTATCGTAAAACGCGATGATTTCTTCTCTCTGATTTTTTTCTCCCCGAAACTCAATATATGGAGGTGGAGTTGGAGTCAGAGAGGCAGTAGGGGGCCCACGAGGTAGGGGGCGCGCCCTAGGGGGGTAGGCGCGCCCCCACCCTCGTGGCAAGGTGGTGGCCCCCCTGGCCTTTATCTTTGGCAGGTATTTTTCTTATTTTATGAAAAGTGGCTCCGTGAAGTTTCAGGTCATTCCAAGAACGTTTGCTCCTGCACATAAATAACACCATGGTAATTCTGCTGAAAACAGCGTCACTCCGGGTTAGTTCCATTCAAATCATGCAAGTTAGAGTCCAAAACAAGGGCAAAAGTGTTTGGAAAAGTAGATACGTTGGAGACGTATCAACTCCCCCAAGCTTAAACATTTGCTTGTCCTCAAGCAATTCAGTTGACAAACTGAAAGTGATAAAGAAAAACTTTTACAAACTCTGTTTGCTCTTGTTGTTGTAGATATCTAAAGCCAGCATTCAAGTTTTCAGAAAATATTATAACTAACCACATTTGCAATAACACATAGGTCTCAAGTTTACTCATATCAATAGCATAATCAACTAGCGAGCCATAATAATAAATCTCGGATGACAACACTTTCTCAAAACAATCATAATATGATATAACAAGATGGTATCTCGCTAGCCCTTTCTGAGATCGCAAAACATAAATGTAGAGCACCTTTAAAGACCAAGGACTGACTAGACATTGTAATTCATGGTAAAAGAGATCCAGTCAAGTCATACTCAATGTAAACTAACAATAATGAATGCAAATGATAGTGGTGCTCTCCAACTGGTGCTTTTTAATAAGAGGATGATGACTCAGCATAAAAGTAAATAGATAGGCCCTTCGCAGAGGGAAGCAGGGATTTGTAGAGGTGCCAGAGCTCGGTTTTGAAACAGAGGTGAATAATATTTTAAGCGGTATACTTTCATTGTCAACATAACAACCAAGAGATGGCGATATCTTCCATGCTACACACATTATAGGCGGTTCCCAAACAGAATGGTAAAGTTTATACTCCCCCTTCCACCAACAAGCATCAATCCATGGCTTGCTCGAAACAACGAGTGCCTCCAACTAACAAGAGTCCCAGGGGGAGTTTTGTTTGCAATTATTTTGATTTAGTTTGCATAAAGCATGGGACTGGGCATCCCGGTGACCAGCCATTTATCTCGTGAGTGAGGAGCGTAGTCCACTCCTCTTGAGAATAACCCGCCTAACATGGAAGATACAGATAGCCCTAGTTGATACATGAGCTATTCGAGCATACAAAACAGGATATTTATTTGAAGGTTTAGATTTTGGCACATACAAATTTACTTGGAACGGCAGGTAGATACCGTATATAGGTAGGTATAGTGGACTCATGTGGAATAACTTTGGGGTTTAAGGGATTGGATGCACAAGCAGTATTCTCGCTTAGTACAAGTGAAGGCTAGCAAAAGACTGGGAAGCGACCAGCTAGAGAGCGACAACAGTCATGAACATGCATTAAAATTAATCAACACCGAATGCAAGCATGAGTAGGATATAATCCACCATGAACATAAATATCGTGAAGGCTATGTTGATTTTGTTTCAACTACATGCGTGAACATATGCCAAGTCAAGTCACTTAAATCATTCAGAGGAGGATACCACCCTATCATACCACATCATAACTATCTCAATAGCATGTTGGCACGCAAGGTAAACCATTATAACTCATAGCTAATCAAGCATGGCATAAGAAACTATGATCTCTAGTTGTCATTGCAAACATGTTTATTCATAATAGGTTGAATCAGGAACGATGAACTAATCATATTTACAAAAACAAAAGAGGTCGAGTTCATACCAGCTTTTCTCATCTCAGTCAGTCCATCATATATCGTCATAATTGCCTTTCACTTGCATGACCGAATAGTGTGAATAATAATAATAGTGCACGTGCATTGGACTAAGCTGGAATCTGCAAGCATTCAATAAACAGGAGAAGACAAGGCAATATGGGCTCTTTTGTCAGATCAACAATAATGCATATAAGAGTCCTTTCAACAATTTAATTATGATCTTCTCCTATCGACCCCCAAAGAAAAGAAAAGAAATAAAACTATTTACACGGGAAAGCTCCCAACAAGCAAAAGAAGAACAAGAAATATTTTTGGGTTTCTTTTTAATTACTACTATAAGCATGGAAATTAAACTGATTAAAAGCTATAACTAATTTTTTTGGTTTCTCTTAAGGTTTATTAAACACACAAGAAGAAAGCATAAAAAGGAAATTAAACTAGCATGGATGATACAATGAAAAAGTATGAGCACCGACAGCTAGCAATGAGTGTGTGAACATAAATGTAATGTCGGTGGGAAATATGTACTCCCCCAAGCTTAGGCTTTTGGCCTAAGTTGGTCTAAGGCCACGGCTGGCTTGGCGGATATCCATAATAATAGTTGGGGTCATACTGAGAAGAAGAAGAGGAAGACTCCGATTGCCACTGGCTGACAATCATCTCCGGATCCCACTGGTAATTAGACTGTCGTGAAGGATCAACTTGTGGTTCTGGCTCTGGCTCCTCGGCTGGTGCAGGGTTCCGGTAGGCGTGAATAGCCTTCAACGAAACAAGGTACATGCCTGAAGATAAATCAAACAAAGAAGGAGCAGGCAGGGTAATAGTCTAAGGATGATGCTTATTAAAGAACAATTGATATTTAAGCTCTCCTTCTCTATTCTTAACAATAAAATCATGTGCCACCATACATTTATAATCTAGATAAATACGAGGCAGCGCCTTTTCTTCCTTCTCAAAATGCCTAATAGGTATGTTAAAATGTGCAGCTAGGCATGAAGCATAGATGCCTCCAAAGATGGGGCCTTTGGTACGGTTCAGACTTAACCATTTAGCAATAATGTCACCCATACTAAAAGTGTTATCACTATATAAACCGTGGAGCAGAATAATAATATCAGGGATACTAAGGTTTCCACAGTTTCAGCGACCAATTAAGCAACGACTAGCAAATAATGCAAAATAACGTAAAACAGGAAAATGTATGCTAGTGATTCGTGCATTGGAAACCTTCCTTGTTTCCCCTATAGTGATGGTATCAATAAACCCCTCCACATCATCATGATGTGGTTCTTCTGTCTTGCCCTCAAAAGGGACTAAACAAATCCGACAAAAATCATAAAGTGACATCTCCTTATGCTCATCATATAAATGAAACTCCACCGTAGGTGGCGAGTTCCTAGAATGGAAATGAAAGTTTTGCACAAAGGTATTTGTGAGTAAGAGATACTGATCGCATTGGTCGTGGAGGAAAGCGGTGAGGCCTGCATTCTTAGCCAATTCATGAAAATCTTCATAAATACCAGCTGCTCTCAAGAAATCATCGGAAGGCCATTCACACGCCCGAATCTCCGCGGTGCGCGGAAAATTATACTTAGGCTTCAGTGCCTTTTCCTTCGAGCTTTGGCTCGATGAGCCCCTCAATAGTCTGCTCATCATTTTCTGAAATTTCTGAAATTTTTAGTAACTTCAAAATAAAAGTAAACCAAACTCAATAATATTGATAACAACTACTCTTACAAGTGCCTAGGGCCTATATCATGCATCAAAACTACTTTTGACCATATAAATTTGACATGCAAGCTCAAGAATAGGGTCACCTAAGCAGAAAAAATTTGCAATGAATAAAGCACTAGAACAAAAACTAATTGGACCAATGGAGGAGTCACATACCAAGGAACAATCTCCCCAAGCAGTTTTGTGAGAGGTACTTTGAGTAAGGAGATCGAAAATGGCAGCAGAACGAGCTTGGACTCCGGTTTGAGCTGGCTATTCGTGTTTGTGGGAGGAAGAAGGAGTGTATGGGTGAAAGGATAAGTGGAGGAGGGCCACCGTGGGCCCACTGAAAGGGCATTTCCCGACTTTATGTTTTGGATGATGATGACAACCCTTTGTTGGTCTAATCGTGTGCTATACGTTTCAGGTTCTCGATGCTTAGGCTTACATCGGATTGCTATTGCCTCTAGTAGGAAAAGATCGAAGACGTGTCCTCTACGCTTTTATTCTCTTTGGTCATAGGGAACCCGCACTATCAAGAGGGAATCCTCATTAGAAAGCACTGGGGGAATCTTTTCACGTACACGTTCATCACCCCTCCTTTGTCTTCCTCAGGTGTGAGAGAGTTTTTCCTTGTCTCTTCCCCTATCCTTCCTGCTCACTGTTTCTGCCCAGCGGTTGTACCGCTCTCTGGAGCGGTTGTACCACTGGGTCTTGTCACTCACCAGCTTTGCTCGAGCGGTTGTACCGCTGCCTCCGTGCGGTGGTACCGCCACCATGCTCTGCAAATGCTGCGGCGGTGGTTCCGTCCATGCACCGCTCAAGTACCGCTCGCGCTTCTGTTTTGATGCGGTTCTTGGGCGGTAGTGGCCCGGTTGGTCCGGTCGTTCCACGATGACCGGTACCACCAGTGGTCCGAGCGGTTCTTCCGCTCAGAACTTAGCCGCCCAGAGATCAAGGCCATGCGGTTGTTCCGGCCAGGCACCGCCCAAGTACCGGTCAAGCTCCTGTTTTGATGCGGTGGTTGTGCGGTGGCCAGGCGGTTAGTCCGGTTATTTTTCTTAGCCGGTACTACCGCCCGCCTGTCCGGTTGTACCGCTTGGTAGGGTTTTGCAGATACACCGTGAGTCCCGGTTGTACCGCTGCAGTGCAAAGAACGCATTAACGGTTGGAATTGAGGGTTACTATATAAGTGAGCTTCTCCCACCTACCACTCTCACCTTTGACCTCTCTCACTCCACCATTGATGCACTTCAAGCTCTCTTGCCCGATCTCTCTCTCTAGCCACTCAAACTTGTTGATTTGCTAGGGATTGAAGGAGGAGACCTAGATCTACACTTCCACCAAAGGATATTTGCTTCCCCCATACTTTCTTGTGTGGATTTTGTTACTCTTGGGTGTTTGAGCACCCTAGACGGTTGAGGTCACCTTGGAGCCATATTCCATTGTGGTGAAGCTTCGTGGTTTCATTGGGAGCCTCCAATTAAGTTGTGGAGAGAGCCCCAACCTTGTTTGTAAAGGTTCGATCGCCGCCTTCAAGGGCACCAATAGTGGAATCACGGCATCTCGCATTGTGTGAGGGCGTGAGGAGAATACGGTGGCCCTAGTGGCTTCTTGGGGAGCATTGTGCCTCCACACCGCTCCAACGGAGACGTACTTCCTCTCAAAGGGAAGGAACTTCGGCAACACATCCTCGTCTCCACTGTCTCCACTCTTGGTTATCGCGTGCCTTTACTTGAGCAGGCTTATTTGTTTCATATCACTTGCTTCCTTGGGTTCCTATCCTTGTTGCATCATATAGGTTGCTCACCTAGTTGCATATCTAGACAACCTACTTTGATGCAAAGTTTAAATTGTTAAAGAAAAGCTAAAAATTGTTAGTTGCCCATTCACCCCCCCCCCTCTAGTCAACCATATCGATCCTTTCAATTGGTATCAGAGCCTCGTCTCTTTATTAAGGACTTTACCGTCCAAAGAGTATGGTTGATACCGTAGACGGTGTGGAGGAACACTCCAGTGTGAATCCGATCTCGTCTACGGGCGATGGGGGAACCTCGGTCTCTCGTGAGGAGTTCAATGTGGCCTTAAAGACATAGAAGACCTCCATGACGACCAAGGTTGAAAGCATGTTTACTAAATTTCTTAAGGGGCTTAAACTTTCCACCGCACCATTGAAAGTGGGTGATCCCACCGACAAGGTGACGGATGTTATCCCCGACAAGGGGGAAGCTAGTAGTGAAAAGGCTCCTTCTTCTAGTGGTAAAAATGGCACCGGCATCTTTGCTCATGTGGAACCACCACTTGTTTATGGTGGACCGGTTCCTTCTACTCATTTGAATCATGCCGGTCCTCCCCCTAAGATTGTGAAAAATGAGGACTTTGATTCTTGGGTTTACCACTTTAAACGTCATTTAAATCATGTGAACACTAACCTTTGGAGAATCATTGAAGAAGGTTTCTATCCGCATGATCCAATCAACTTCACTCCTCGAGAAGCCACGGATAATCAATTCAATGAGAATGCTCTCTTCATCATTCAAGATGCAATTCCACCCGAAGACCTACCTCATCTTCATCCCTTCGCCTTGGCCAAAGATGCATGGCATTGTGTTGTCTCTCTCTACCGAGGAAGCGCAAGCATCCAACGCTCCAACTATGAAGTGGTGCAAGATGAGGCCGATGAGTTTGCAATGAAAGAAGATGAAGAACCTCATGAGCTTTATCGGAGAGTAACCAAACTCGTGGTCTCACTACGAGATCACGGGAGCAAGGACACGGATGACAATTGGATCAAGCGCAAATTCCTCAAGGCAATGATGCCCTATCACAAGGCCATGTCCTTTGTCATTTGTCAAAGACCGGACTTCCACACTTTGACCTCAAGCGAAGTGTTGGATGAGTTTGTGGCCATGAATATTTTGGACAAGACCACCGACAATGCGGTGCTTTGTTCTCAAAGGGCAAAGAAGCCTAACCTTGCATTGAAGGACAAGCTCACCATTGAAGAGGAAGAAGAGGAAGAAGAGGAGAGCAGCCCCGAAGATACGAAGTATGCATATCATGAACACATGGCACTTGCTTCAGGGCAATTTTGGAGCAATAAAAACTCGAGGCCAAAGTTTAGAAAAAACAACTCAAGTGGCACGAAGAGCAGGCAACGTGTAAGGACTTGCTACAATTGTGGCAACGTGAGTCATTTTGTTGCGGAGTGTCCATATGAGAAGAGGGAAGACAATGGTGGCAAGCTCATCCGAAGGGCCAAGGCAAAGCCGTTCCCCAACAAGAGCAACTTCATCAAGAAGACTCCTCCCAAGGCATTGGTGGTACAAGAAGAGTACAATGAGGATGATGACGATGATGAAAGTGATGAGTCTGTTGCCATGGCCTCCGTTGCCATTGCGATGACTCCACGGGTGTCTCTCTTCGACTCACCCAATGAGAGTATCACCGCCAAGTGCCTCATGGCTAAAGCCACCAACAAGGTAACCTCCAACATCAAAACTACCATCATTAATCATCCTTCTCCGACGGATAGCATTAATGAACATGAGGAAGCTAATGTGGAGGCTAATGAGTTTGAGGCCTTTATGGGCAAACTCAAGGGAAAATCCAAGAAGCACTTTGTTGCTCTCTTGGAACAACTTGGTGAAGCCAATGACATGATCGAGGCTCACGAAGACACCATCACTAAGATGGAAGGGCATAGTTGTGACTATGCCGATGAGATTTCGGATCTTTCCAATGCTCTTGAGGAAGAGCATGGTCTTCGTTTGGCTCTTGAGGAGTCACACAACGTTGATCATGCTAAGTTAAAGAAAGATTATGATCATGTCCTCATTGTTTCTCATGTGCTAAACTCCGAGAAGGCCGAACTTGAGGTTGATCTTGCTAGACTCAAAGAGGAGTTTGATCTACTTGACAAGGCTCACAAGGTCTTGAAGGGTACTCATGCTAGCCTCAAGGAGTCCCATGATAAACTTCAAGTAAAGCTAACCAAGGAAAAAGCCACTTTCCCTCGTATGATGTTAATTGATAATACAAATGCTACTAACCCGTGTTGTGAGCATGTGCAGCTCGTTGAGGAGAACACTAAGCTAAAGGGGCAACTTGAGAGAGGTCTTGCGACTTGCATACAAGGCAAGAAGAACCTCAACGATCTCTTGATCAACCAAAAGGGGGTTGTGGCCAAGGAAGGGGTTGGGTACGTGCCCGACTCCAAGAACAAGAAGAAGAATGAAAAGACCAAACGACCTCCTCCTCTCATGCAAACCTTTGTGAAGGAGGGAGAGAGTGCCTCCGAGGAGAATAAGAACAATGCAAAGGGTGGCAATGTCAAGAAGGGCAATGCCACCCCTCCCAACAAAGCCGGCGATTTTAATCCTTCTTATGTGTTATGCCGTGCGAGTGATGGGCATGTTTATGCCAAATTTTTTGGTTCTCTTCATGAATACATTGAATGGTCTATTTGGGTTCCAAAGACCCTTGTCACTAACATCAAAGGACTCATTACAAAATGGGTACCTAAAACCAAGCATTGATCTCTTGTAGGTGTTTGCTTCCGGTGGGGGATCATGGTTGCTCGATAGAGGGGCTACAAATCATATGACCGGAAGCAAGGACTTGGTGGTGGACGTGCACAAGGCTTCATCTATGCCCACCAATGTCGAGTGGGGTGACGCCTCATCTTCTAAGGTATTGGGACTTGGCAAGGTGGTCATCTCTCATGATCTCACGATCGAGAAGGTCATGCTTGTTGAGTCCCTTGCATACAATTTACTTTCTGTTCGTCAACTTGCAATCATGGCTTTGCCACTTTCTTTGATGTCGATACCGTCGCCCTCTTGTGGAGCAAGACTCTTAAAGTAGAATTTGTTGGGCATGTCGAGAACGGTCTATATGTGATTAACTTTTCGGAGCGACCCACTAAGACCGCGACGTGCCTAATGGCTAAAGTTGATGTGGGATGGCTTTGGCATCGCCGTTTAGCCCATGTCAATATGAGATATTTGCAAAGTCTCCTCAAGGGGGACCATGTCCGTGGACTAACGAATGTTAGTTTTGCTAAAGATCGTGCTTGCAGTGATTGTATCGAAGGAAAGCTACATGAGAAGGCTCACCCTCCCACGACTATCATTTATTCAAAGAGGCCTTTGGAGCTCCTTCACATGGATCTCTTTGGGCCTCCATCCTTCGATAGTCTTGGAGGTAGGAAGTATTGCTTGGTGATTGTGGATGACTACTCAACACGTGGGTGTATTTCTTCAAGAGGAAGAGCGAGACCCAACAAACTGTCATTGACTTTGCAAATGAAGCACAACGTCAACACAATGCAAAGATCTTGACAATAAGAAGTGACAATGGCACCAAGTTCAAGAACTACACCTTGGATGAGTTTCTTAGTGATGAGGGAATCAAGCATCAATATTCCGCACCGTACACCCCTCAACAAAACGGTGTTGCAGAGAGGAAGAACCAGACGTTGATGGATGCGGCAAGGACCATGATGGCGGAGTTCAAGTCTCCGTACAACTTTTGGGCCGAAGCCATCAACACTGCGTGTCATGCATCCAATCGACTCTACCTCCGCAAGGGCTTGAACAAGACTCCATATGAGATACTCACCGGTAACAAGCCCAACCTCAAGTACTTCCGGGTATTCGGGTGTAAGTGTTTCATTCTCAAGAAAGGTGTTCGGTTGTCTAAATTTGAGGCTAGAGCTTATGAGGGCATATTTGTTGGTTATGCTACAAACTCTCATGCTTACCGTGTCCTCAATAAATCCACGAGACTTATTGAGGAGACGTGTAACATGGAGTTTGATGAGAATAACGGCACTTGTGATGTAGGTGATGAAATTCCTCCCCAAGCCATAAGAAGAATGGGTGTTGGCTTTATCCTACCCATTGAGGAACCCCTTGTGGCAGAAGGAGAAGGACAAAGCTCCACTCAAGTGGAGCCATCACCAACCCAAGGCCCACACGCTTCTGAAGAACAACATGAAGGCCCTCATCCTCAAGAACATGACCAAGGGCAAGATCACTCTCAAGACGGTGTTGACCCATCAAGTGATGCCCAAGGTCAAGTTCTCTCCTCCGAGCAAGTTCAAGAACAAGAACAAGCCCAAGACGACGCTCAAGATGATCAAGTGACCACTTCTCGTCTCACCCTCGAGGAGGAATTAGAGCGTCGTGCCGCCAAGGTTGCTTCCAAGCTCTCCACCAAGGATCATCTCATGACGAATGTGCTTGGAAGCTTAAGAAAGGGGGTAAGCACTCATAGACAATTAGCAAGTTATTGTGAGCATCACGCGTTTGTCTCTTGTGTGGAACCCCACAAGGTCTATGAGGCGCTAGAAGATCCGGATTGGCTCAATGTCATGCATGAAGAACTCAACAACTTCGAGCGCAACAAAGTGTGGAGATTGGTGCCAAGACCGACCGGGAATCACAATGTCATAGGAACCAAGTGGATATTTAAGAACAAGCAAGATGCCCATGGGATTATCATTCGCAACAAGGCTCGTTTGGTAGCACAAGGCTACTCCCAAGTCGAGGGTATCGACTATGGTGAAACCTTTGCTCCCTTTGCTCGTCTTGAATCCATTCGCATGTTGATTGCATATGCTTCTCATCATAACTTTAAGTTACAACAAATGGATGTGAAGAGTGCTTTTCTTAATGGTCCTGTTAATGAATTGGTTTACGTCAAGCAACCCCCCGGTTTCGAGGATCCCTACCTTCCCGATCATGTGTATCAACTCGATAAGGCACTCTATGGCCTTAAACAAGCCCCATGTGCATGGTATGACCACCTTACCGAGTTGTTACAAGACCATGGTTTTGAAGTTGGGCTAATCGACCCCACTCTTTTTACTAGAAGGTCAAAGGGGAGTTGTTTGTGTGCCAATTATATGTTGATGATATTATCTTTGGTTCACCTAACAAAGCTTTCAATGAGGAATTTGCCGCTCTCATGACCTCAAAGTTCGAGATGTCCTCCATGAGAGAGTTGAAATTCTTTCTAGGGTTCAAAGTGAAGCAAAGAAGAGAAGGATCCTTCATCAATCAATCCAAATACACTCAAGACATTCTCAAGAGATTCAAACTAAGTGACGTCAAGTCGGCTTCCACTCCAATGCCCACCAAGTGCCAACTTGACTTAGATCCCAATGGTAAAGTGGTGGATCAAAAGGTATATCGCTCCATGATTGGATCCTTGCTTTACCTTTGTGCATCTAGACCGGATATCATGTTGAGTGTGGGAATTTGTGCACGGTTTCAAGCCGCACCTAAGGATGCACTTGATGGGTATCGAGTGCGGTGTTGCATTGTCACTTTGACAGGCCTTTTCTGCTTCCCGGTATGGAGCCGACAAGTCACTATGTGGCGGTCAAACGAATCTTTTGATATTTGGCTCATACCCCAAAATTTGGCTCATGGTATCCAAGAGGATCAAACTTCAAGCTTGTAGGGTACTCGGATTCCGATTGGGCGGGAGACAAAGTGGATAGGAAGTCCACTTCCGGAGGGTGCCAATTCCTTGGTTGCTCTTTGGTAAGTTGGTCTTCTAAAAAGCAAAGTTGTGTGTCTCTCTCGTCCACCGAGGTGGAGTATGTTGCAGCCGGGAGTTGTTGTGCACAACTCTTATGGATGAGGCAAACTTTAAAGGATTACGGTGTCATTTGTGACAAAGTGCCTCTTTGGTGTGATAATGAAAGTGCCATCAAGATCTCTCTCAACCCGGTGCAACACTTCAAGACGAAGCATATTGAGATCCGGTATAACTTCATCCGGGATCACATTAGGCGAGGAGAGATCGAGCTCAACTATGTCAACACTCATGATAACCTTGCAGATATCTTCACGAAGCCCTTGGATGAAGCAAGATTTCGCGAGTTAAGGCATGAGCTAAATATCATTGATTCGAGCAATGTTGCTTGAACCCTTGCACACCCCACCGTACTCAACATGTTGTCTTGTTTAGATGTAGGCATGGACATAGGGGGAGTGATGTTCTCTCAATGAACTCTCCCTCCCCCCATTATGCGTAAATTGATCAAGTCTTTCACATTAGCCATGTTTGATGGTACTTGTGCTTCAAAGACGAGTTTTGGTCATGGATCCAAGGATAATTCTTCGCGGTGCCATACCAATTGACTCAAACATAGGTGGCCTCGGCCACCGTCCTCTCTTGGGGAGGTTGGAGTTAGCCTTTTGTTCTCGTGTTGTTTTCTCTCGTTCCTTCTTTGCTCGTTGCGTTGGGTTCTCCTAGGGTGTTGCTTCTCTCCTGTTTCGTGCTCTTTCTTCCCCCCTTAAGATTGCACTCATTTGATCTTGGCTTGGGCATAGGTGGTCGGGCGGTACAACTGGGATCACGGGCGGTTCCACCACTGGTACCTGGTTGTGCCGTCCCAATGGGACTCCATTCGGTGTTTGGGCGGTTCCACCGCTCAAACCCATGGTAACCTACGTCCGGTACTACCGGTGGACTCTGGGCGGTACTACCGCTGCCTTCCAAGCACTAGAAGTACTGTCTCCAACCACCGGTCTGTACCAGACGAGCGGTACAACCGCTCCCCGGAGCGGTTCTACCGGGGCGTGTCTATGGGCCTATATATACTCAACGGGGCTGAAGGGTTTTATTTTTCCCTTCGCCCTCGTTCCTCTTCTCTGTGCCCTAGCCGTCGGCCCTCTTTGCCCCTGCCCCGGAGTGCGTCTCACACTTCGGATCCTTGGGCTCTCCGTGGATTCTCTCCGTGGAAGCCTCCCGATCTCTTCCCATGGATGGTGGTAATGCCTCGTGTTCTTTGCTCCTAGATCTTTCTAGGGTTCTTCCTTTGTCTAGGGCATTACTTAACTTTCCGCGATTAGTGTTTGATCTATGGAGTAGAAGAGACCTTTGTTTGCCTCCTGTCTTGTTTGCAGCACTTAGAATTCAGAATATTACTTGTGTGATTAGTATGCCTCGGTTAGACCTATCTCCCCTGGTAGTGCCACTGTCAGCGGTTCTACCGCCCCTATGGGCGGTACAACCGCTGGAGCGGTACTACCGGCGGAGGAACCGGTACAACCGGAGTATATCAACCACCCAGCACTGTTCTATCTTCTCTGTTGCCGCAACATGTTCATTTTCTGCTGGTGTGTGCAATCCTCTCATCCTTGCTGGGTTTTGTGTGCTTTTTCGTGTGTGTGTGTTCAGGGGGCTCTAGTTCTCGCTCTGCTCCTCGCAAGACCAAGAAGAGGGCATGAAGGACCTTGCGCCCGGTTGTGTTTGATGATGAAGAAGAAGTTGTGATTCCCACCAAGCCCACTCGCCGTGAAAAGTCTGCAGCTGCTAAGCAACGTGTGGTTATGCCGTTGCATCGTTGGAAAGCCAAGGATTGGGAAGCCTTCTGATCAAAGAATCCGTATGAGGTTCCCATTGCTCCCCGTTGGACCACCGTTCAGTTCCGGAATGAGATGCAAGTGCGGATTGTTCATGAACTCTTTGAGCACAACAAGAACAGATATGCCAAGCAGTGGACAATTGATCTTGACCATTGGAGGAACAACATGGAGTATTTTGGTGAGGCGCTGGCTCTCTGCGAGGAGTTTGATCTTGTCAAGCTCATGTCAGTCAACTGTGACTTTGATGTTCAACTCATCCATCAGTTCTATGCCACGGTTCATTTTGGGGAAGATGATGAGCGCACTCTCACCTTCATGTGTTGTGATGAATTGTTTCACGTTCCCTGGAGGGCATTCTGCAATGCTATTGGGTACGAGGATACCAGTCTAGAAGGAAGGGGTGGCATTCGTCCTCATGGCTTTCCTGAGTCCATGCTTAAGGAGAAGCTTGCCCCTCTGTACATTCGGGGCCGTGGGATTATTGGAGAATCCAAGGATTTGGAGAAGGTCTATGACATCATGCACCGAGTGTTCTGCAATGTGTTCTTGCCCAAGGAGGGCAATCAAGATGAGATTCATGGTTATCTGGTTGATTTGATGGTTGCTATGAAGACCATGCTGGGGACAGGGGCAACGTTTGATGTGTCAAATTGGATGTGGCATGAGATGTACAACATGGTCATCTACCGTAAAGTCCCAATCTATGCTCCGTTTGTCATGTGCTTTCTGAACTCTGTGTGAGTTGTTCGTCGTCCTGGAGAGCTCCTCACTTCTCCAGACAACCTCACTGTTCATGAGGTCAAGCTCCTTAAGAAGAAGAAGCATGCCGAGCCTCGCTTCCCTGCAAATGCTCTTGAGGATGTCTATGCTACTTCTGACGATGAGGACTTTGAGCTGGAGCCAGGGGCCAAGCCTTCGTGGGTGGCCAAACTCACTGCCAAGGTGAAGAAGACCTTTTGTCTCCAGGCTGACATCCAGAAGAGGATGTATGAGGCACATGTCAATGAGAAGCTTGCATGACGTCGCCAAATTGCAATGATGAAGCACCTTAACATGCCGGTTCAGAGTGGCTCTGAGAAGAGCATCACCCCGGAGGAGCGTTGGATATCTACCCATAGCACCTGGACTGATGATGAAGCCCCTCCCCAGCCATCCTCCTTGTTTGAAGTAGCTGACAATGCCATGGAAGAATCTGATCACGACGACGATGACGACTCTGATGATGAGGATCCAGATGCGACCGAGGAGTCAGAGGAGGACGCCTGAGCTTTGGGATGCTAGCTTCGCTCTTTTCCTTTTTGGTGTCTTGATGCCAAAGGGGGGAGGGTTCTATAGGTCTCGGGGATGTTTTTTTTTCTTTTTCTCGTTTTCTCGTGTTGGTCTTTGTTCATGGACTTGTTTCGTTCCTTGCTGTTTGTGAGACTTGTTACTCATGTTACCTTTCCGTTCATCGGTCATTATCGTTATTATTGCACTCTAAGCATTATATTGTCGGAGTGGTGAGTCTACAAAATCTAGGGGGAGTCTAGTCTTGAAAGTGTGCCCATGCTTTCTAACAACTAGTTCCTATTGGGGCACATATTCAGGGGGAGTTCCGTCTAGATTTCATTGACTTATCTCTTGCAAATCGTGTTGTTGTCATCATCCACCAAAAAGGGGGAGATTGAAAGGGCATTTCCCTACTTTATGTTTTGGATGATGATGACAACCCTTTGTTGGTCTAATCGTGTGCTATACATTTCAGGTTCTCGATGCTTAGGCTTACATCGGATTGCTATTGCCTCTCGTAGGAAAAGATCGAAGACGTGTCCTCTACGCTTTTATTCTCTTTGGTCGTAGGGAACCCGTACTATCAAGAGGGAATCCTCATTAGAAAGCACTGGGGGAATCTTTTCACGTACACGTTCATCACCCCTCCTTTGTCTTCCTTAGGTGTGAGAGAGTTTTTCCTTGTCTCTTCCCCTATCCTTCCTGCTCACTGTTTACCGCTGGGTCTTGTCGCTCACCAACTTTGCTCGAGCGGTTGTACCGCTGCCTCCGGGCGGTGGTACCGCCACCATTCTCTGCAAATGCTGGGGCAGTGGTTCCGTCCATGCACCGCTCAAGTACCGCTCGCGCTTCTATTTTGATGCGGTTCTTGGGCGGTAGTGGCCCGGTTGGTCCGGTCGTTCCACGATGACCGATACCACCGGTGGTCCGAGCGGTTCTTCCGCTCAGAACTTAGCCGCCCAAGGGATCAAGGCCATGCGGTTGTTCCGGCCAGGCACCGCCCAAGTACCGGTCAAGCTCCTCTTTTGATGCGGTGGTTGTGCGGTGGCCAGGCGGTTAGTCCGGTTATTTTTCTTAGCCGGTACTACCGCCCGCCTGTCCGGTTGTACCGCTTGGTAGGGTTCTGCAGATACACCGTGAGTCCCGGTTGTACCGGGACGAGGACCGGTTGTACCGCTGCAGTGCAAAGAACGCAGTAACGGTTGGAATTGAGGGTTACTATATAAGTGAGCTTCTCCCACCTACCACTCTCACCTTTGACCTCTCTCACTCCACCATTGATGCACTTCAAGCTCTCTTGCCCGATCTCTCTCTCTAGCCACTCAAACTTGTTGATTTGCTAGGGATTGAAGGAGGAGACCTAGATCTACACTTCCACCAAAGGATATTTGCTTCCCCCATACTTTCTTGTGTGGATTTTGTTACTCTTGGGTGTTTGAGCACCCTAGACGGTTGAGGTCACCTTGGAGGCATATTCCATTGTGGTGAAGCTTCGTGGTTTCGTTGGGAGCCTCCAATTAAGTTGTGGAGAGAGCCCCAACCTTGTTTGTAAAGGTTCAGTCGCCGCCTTCAAGGGCACCAATAGTGGAATCACAACATCTCGCATTGTGTGAGGGCGTGAGGAGAATACGGTGGCCCTAGTGGCTTCTTGGGGAGCATTCTGCCTCCACACTGTTGGGGAACGTAGCAGAATTTTAAAATTTTCTACGCATGACCAAGATCAATCTATGGAGTCATCTAGCAACGAGGGAGATAGGAGTGCATCTACATACCCTTGTAGATCACGTGCGGAAGCGTTCAAGAGAACGGGGTTGATGGAGTCGTACTCGACGTGATCCAAATCACCGATGACCTAGTGCCGAATGGACGGCACCTCCGCGTTCAACACACGTACGGTTAGGAAGACGTCTCCTCCTTCTTGATCCAGTAAGGGGGAAGGAGAGGTTGATGAAGATCCAGCAGCACGACGGCGTGGTGGTGGATGCAGCAGGATCCCGGCAGGGCTTCGCCAAGCGCAAGCGGGGAGGAGAGGTGTAACGGAGGGAGAGGGAGGCGCCTGGAGCAAGGGTGTGCGGCTGCCCTCCCTCCCCCCTCTTTATATAGGGGCCTTGGGGGGCGCCGGCCCTAGGAGATGGATCTCCAAGGGGGGCGGCGGCCAAGGGGTGGCTTCCCCCCCAAGCCAAGTGGGGGACGCCCCCACCCCTAGGGTTTCCCAACCCTAGGCACAGGGGAGGCCCAAGGGGGGCGCACCAGCCCACTATGGGCTGGTTCCCCTCCCAACTCAGCCCATGGGGCACTCCGGGATAGGTGGCCCCACCCGGTGGACCCCCGGGACCCTTCCGGTGGTCCCGGTACAATACCGGCGACCCCCGAAACCTTCCCGATGGCCGAAAGTGGACTTCCTATATATAAATCTTTACCTCCGGACCATTCCGGAACCCCTCGTGACGTCCGGGATCTCATCCGGGACTCCGAACAACTTTCGGGTTACTGCATACTAATATCTCTACAACCCTAGCGTCACTGAACCTTAAGTGTGTAGACCCTACGGGTTCGGGAGACATGCAGACATGACCGAGACGCCTCTCCGGTCAGTAACCAACAGCGGGATCTGGATACCCATGTTGGCTCCCACATGCTCCACGATGATCTCATCGGATGAACCATGATGTCAAGGATTCAATCAATCCGTATACAATTCCCTTTGTCAATCAGTACGTTACTTGCCCGAGACTCGATCGTCGGTATCCCAATACCTCGTTCAATCTTGTTATCGGCAAGTCACTTTACTCGTATCGTAATGCATGATCCCGTGATCAACCACTTGGTCACATTGAGCTCATTATGATGATGCATTACTGAGTGGGCCCAGAGATACCTCTCCGTCATACGGAGTGACAAATCCCAGTCTCGATTCATGCCAACCCAACAGATACTTTCGGAGATACATGTAGTGTACCTTTATAGTCACCCAGTTACGTTGTGACGTTTGGCACACCCAAAGCACTCCTACGGTATCCGGGAGTTGCACAATCTCATGGCCTAAGGAAATGATACTTGACATTCGGAAAAGCTACAGCAAACGAACTACACGATCTTTGAGCTATGCTTAGGATTGGGTCTTGTCCATCACATCATTCTCCTAATGATGTGATCCCGTTATCAATGACATCCAATGTCCATAGTCAGGAAACCATGACTATCTTTTGATCAACGAGCTAGTCAACTAGAGGCTCACCAGGGACGTGTTGTGGTCTATGTATTCACACATGTATTACGATTTCCGAATAACACAATTATAGCATGAACAATAGACAATTATCATGAACAAAGAAATATAATAATAACCATTAGAAATATAATAATAACCATTTTATTATTGCCTCTAGGGCATATTTCCAACAGTCTCCCACTTGCACTAGAGTCAATATTCTAGTTACATTGTGATGAATCGAACACCCATGCAGTTCTGGTGTTGATCATGTTTTGCTCTAGGGAGAGGTTTAGTCAATGGATCTGCCACATTCAGGTCCGTATGTACTTTACAAATCTCTATGTCTCCATTTTGAACACTTTCACGAATGGAGTTGAAGCGACGCTTGATATGCCTGGTCTTCCTGTGAAACCTGGGCTCCTTGGCAAGGGCAATAGCTCCAGTGTTGTCACAGAAGAGAGTCATCGGGCCCGACGCATTGGGTAAGACTCCTAGGTCGGTAATGAACTCCTTCACCTAGACTGCTTCTTGTGCTGCCTCCGAGGCTGCCATGTACTCCGCTTCACATGTAGATCCCGCCACAACGCTTTGCTTGCAACTGCACCAGCTTACTGCCCCACCATTTAAAATATACACGTATCCGGTTTGTGACTTAGAGTCATCCAGATCTGTGTCGAAGCTATCATCGACGTAACCCTTTACGACGAGCTCTTCGTCACCTCCATACACGAGAAACATGTCCTTAGTCCTTTTCAGGTACTTCAGGATATTCTTGACCGTTGCCCAGTGTTCCATGCCGGGATTACTTTGGTACCTTCCTACCAAACTTACGGCAAGGTTTACATCAGGTCTGGTACACATCATAGCATACATGATAGACCCTATGGCCGAGGCATAGGGGACGACACTCATCTTTTCTCTATCTTCTACCGTGGTCGGGCATTGAGCCGTGCTCAATCTCATACCTTGCAATATAGGCAAGAACCCCTTCTTTGACTGATCCATTTTGAACTTCTTCAATATCTTGTCAAGGTACGTACTCTGTGAAAGACCAATGAGGCGTCTCGATCTATCTCTATAGATCTTGATACCTAATATATAAGCAGCTTCTCCAAGGTCCTTCATTGAAAAACACTTGTTCAAGTAGGCCTTTATTCTTTCCAAGAATTCTATATCATTTCCCATCAACAGTATGTCATCCACATACAATATGAGAAATGCTACAGAGCTCCCACTCACTTTCTTGTAAATGCAGGCTTCTCCATAAGTCTGCGTAAACCCAAATGCTTTGATCATCTCATCAAAACGAATGTTCCAACTCTGAGATGCTTGCACCAGCCCATAAATCGAGCGTTGGAGCTTGCACACCTTGTCAGCATTCTTAGGATCGATAAAGCCTTTCGGCTGCATCATATACAATTCTTCCTTAAGGAAACCATTAAGGAATGCCGTTTTGACGTCCATTTGCCATATCTCATAATCATAGAATGCGGCAATTGC
Source organism: Triticum urartu (assembly GCF_003073215.2). NCBI lineage: Eukaryota > Viridiplantae > Streptophyta > Magnoliopsida > Poales > Poaceae > Triticum > Triticum urartu. The sequence goes on along the minus strand of NC_053022.1, from coordinate 64,226,424 downwards.
TAACATGATTCGGACGGACTTCAGCTTAGCTACGGGTGAGAAAGTCTCATCGTAGTCAACCCCTTGAACTTGTCGATAACCCTTAGCGACAAGCCGAGCTTTATAGATGGTCACATTACCATCCGCGTTTGTCTTCTTCTTAAAGAGCCATTTATTTTCTATGGCTCGCCGATCATCGGGCAAGTCAGTCAAAGTCCATACTTCGGATTTCATGGCTTCCAGCCATTTGTCAGAATCCGGGCCCGCCATCGCTTCTTCATAGTTCGAAGGTTCACCATTGTCTAACAACATGATTTCTAAGACAGGGTTGTCGTACCACTCTGGTGCGGAACGTGTCCTCATGGACCTACGAAGTTCAGTAGCAACTTGATCTGAAGTTTCATGATCATCATCATTAACTTCCTCTCTAGTCGGTGCAGGCACCTCAGGAACATTTTCTTGAGCTGCGCCACTTACCGGTTCAAGAGGTAACACTTCATCAAGTTCTACTTTCCTCCCACTTATTTCTTTCGAGAGAAACTCTTTCTCTAGAAAGGACCCATTCTTGGCAACAAAGATCTTGCCTTCGGATCTGAGGTAGAAGGTATACCCAACAGTTTCTTTAGGGTATCCTATGAAGACGCATTTTTCTGACTTGGGTTCGAGCTTTTCAGGTTGAAGTTTCTTGACATAAGCATTGCATCCCCAAACTTTTAGAAACGACAGCTTAGGTTTCTTCCCAAACCATAATTCATACGGTGTCGTCTCAACGGATTTTGACGGAGCCCTATTTAAAGTGAATGCGGCAGTCTCGCCGATCACGGGCAAGTCAGTCAAAGTCCATACTTCGTTTTCATACATGGATCCTATCTCGGATTTCATGGCTTCAAGCCATTTGTCGGAATCTGGGCCCGCCATCGCTTCCTCATAGTTCGAAGGTTCACCGTTGTCTAACAACATGATTTCCAAGACAGGGTTGCCGTACCACTCTGGTGCGGAACGTGTCCTTGTGGACCTACGAAGTTCAGTAGCAACTTGATCTGAAGTTTCATGATCATCATCATTAACTTCCTCTCTAGTCGGTGCAGGCACCTCAGGAACATTTTCTTGAGTTGCGCCACTTCCGGTTCAAGAGGTAATACTTCATCAAGTTCTACTTTCCTCCCACTTACTTCTTTCGAGAGAAACTCTTTCTCTAGAAAGGACCCATTCTTGGCAACAAAGATCTTGCCTTCGGATCTGAGGTAGAAGGTATACCCAATAGTTTCTTTAGGGTATCCTATGAAGACGCATTTTTCCGATTTGGGTTCGAGCTTTTCAGGTTGAAGTTTCTTGACATAAGCATCGCATCCCCAAACTTTTAGAAACGACAGCTTAGGTTTCTTCCCAAACCATAATTCATACGGTGTCGTCTCAACGGATTTCGACGGAGCCCTATTTAAAGTGAATGCAGCAGTCTCTAAAGCATAGCCCCAAAATGACAGCGGTAAATCGGTAAGAGACATCATAGATCGCACCATATCCAATAGAGTGCGATTACGACGTTCGGACACACCATTACGCTGAGGTGTTCCAGGCGGCGTGAGTTGTGAAACAATTCCACATTTCCTTAAGTGCGTGCCAAATTCGTGACTCAATATTCTCCCCACGATCTGATCGTAAGAACTTGATTTTCCTGTCATGTTGATTCTCAACCTCACTCTGAAATTCCTTGAACTTTTCAAAGGTCTCAGACTTGTGTTTCATTAAGTAGACATACCCATATCTACTCAAGTCATCAGTGAGGGTGAGAACATAACGATAGCCACCGCGAGCCTCAACACTCATTGGACCGCACACATCAGTATGTATGATTTCCAATAAGTGGTTGCTCGCTCCATTGTTCCTGAGAACGGAGTCTTGGTCATTTTACCCATGAGGCATGGTTCGCACGTGTCAAATGATTCGTAATCAAGAGACTCTAAAAGTCCATCTGCATGGAGCTTCTTCATGCGTTTGACACCTATGTGACCAAGGCGGCAGTGCCACAAGTATGTGGGACTATCATTATCAACCTTACATCTTTTGGTATTCACACTATGAATATGTGTAACATTACGCTCGAGATTCATTAAGAATAAACCATTCACCAACGGAGCATGACCATAAAACATATCTCTCATATAAATAGAACAACCATTATTCTCGGATTTAAATGAGTAGCCATCTCGAATTAAACGAGATCCTGATACAATGTTCATGCTCAAAGCTGGCACTAAATAACAATTATTGAGGTTTAAAACTAATCCCGTAGGTAAATGTAGAGGCAGCGTGCCGACGGCGATCACATCGACCTTGGAACCATTCCCGACGCGCATCGTCACCTCGTCCTTCGCCAGTCTCCCGTTTATTCCGCAGCTCCTGCTTTGAGTTACAAATGTGAGCAACCGCACCGGTATCAAATACCCAGGAGCTACTACGAGTACTGGTAAGGTACACATCAATTACATGTATATCACATATACCTTTAGTCGGCCGGCCTTCTTGTCCGCTAAGTATTTGGGGCAGTTCCGCTTCCAGTGACCACTTCCCTTGCAATAAAAACACTCAGTCTCGGGCTTGGGTCCATTCTTTGGCTTCTTCCCGGCAGCTTGCTTACCGGGCGCGGCAACTCCCTTGCCGTCCTTCTTGAAGTTCTTTTACCCTTGCCTTTCTTGAACTTAGTGGTTTTATTCACCATCAACACTTGATGTTCCTTTTTGATTTCCACCTCCGCTGATTTCAGCATTGAATATACCTCAGGAATGGTCTTTCCATCCCCTGCATATTGAAGTTCATCACAAAGCTCTTGTAGCTGGTGGAAGCGACTGAAGGATTCTGTCAATGACCGCGTCATCCGGGAGATTAACTCCCAGCTGAGTCAAGCGGTTATGCAACCCAGACATAGTGAGTATGTGCTCACTGACAGAACTATTTTCCTCCATCTTACAGCTGAAGAACTTGTCGGAGACTTCATATCTCTCGACCCAGGCATGAGCTTGAAAAACCATTTTCAGCTCTTCGAACATCTCATATGCTCCGTGTCTCTCAAAACGCTTTTGGAGCCCCGGTTCTAAGCTGTAAAGCATGCCGCACTGAACGAGGGAGTAATCATCAGCACGTGACTGCCAAGCGTTCATAACGTCTTGGTTCTGCTGGGACAGGTGCGTCACCTAGCGGTGCTTCTAGGACATAATCTTTCTGCAGCTATAGGAGGTTCATTAAGGACTTCTCAAAAATTTCTCGGCCCTCTGACTAATTTATTACAAAAAGATATACCATTTGTCTTTGATGATGATTGTGTAGAAGCATTTGAAATACTTAAGAAAGCATTATCTCTGCACCTATTGTTCAGCCACCTGATTGGAATTTACCCTTTGAAATTATGTGTGATGCTAGCGATTATGCTGTAGGTGTCTGTTCTAGGGCAAAGAGTTGATAAGAAATTAAATGTTATCCATTATGCTAGTAAAACTCTAGACATGCCCAAAGAAATTATGCTACTACTGAAAAAGAATTTTTAGCAGTTGTATTTGCTTGTGATAAGTTCAGACCTTATATTGTTGATTCTAAAGTAACTTCACACTGATCATGCTGCTATTAAATATCTTATGGAAAAGAAAGATGCTAAACCTAGACTTATTAGATGGGTTCTCTTGCTACAAGAATTTGATTTGCATATTGTTGATAGAAGGAGCTGAGAACCCCGTTGCAGACAACGTCTAGGTTAGAGAATGTTCTTGATGACCCACTACCTATTGATGATAGCTTTCTTGATGAACAATTAAATGTCATAAGTACTTCTCGTAGTACTCCTGTATGCTGATTATGCTAATTACATATTGTTGCTAAATTTATACCACCTAGCACATACCAAAAGAAAAAGTTCTTCTATGATTTGAGACATTACTTTTGGGATGACCCACATCTTTATAAAGAAGGAGTAGATGGTGTTATTAGACGTTGTGTACCTGAGCATGAACAGGAACAGATCCTACGCAAGTCCACTCCGAAACTTATGGAGGACACCACGCGGAGATAGAACTGCACATAAGGTATTGCAATCTGGTTTTTATTGGCCTACTCTCTTCAAGGATGCCCGTAAGTTTGTCTATCTTGTGATGAATGTCAAAGAATTGGTAATATTAGTAGACGTCAAGAAATGCCTATGAATTATTCACTTGTTATTGAACCATTTGATGTTTGGGGCTTTGATTATATGGGACCTTTTCCTGCCTCTAATGGATATACACATATTTTAGTTGCTGTTGATTACGTTACTAAGTGGTAGAAGCTATTCCAACTAGTAGTGCTGATCATAACACTTCTATTAAATGCTTAAAGAAGTTATTTTTCCGAGGTTTGGAGTCCCTAGATATTTAATGACTGATGGTGGTTCACATTTTATTCATGGATGCTTTCCGTAAAATGCTTGCTAATATGATGTTAATCATAGAATTGCATCTCCTTATCACCCACAGTCTAGTGGTCAAGTAGAATTGAGTAATAGAGAGCTCAAATTAATTTTGCAAAAGACTGTCAATAGGTCTAGAAAGAATTGGTCCAAGAAACTTGATGATGCATTATGGGCCTATAGAACTGCATATAAAAATCCTATGGGTATGTCTCCGTATAAAATGGTTTATGGAAAAGCATGTCACTTACCTCTCGAACTAGAACATAAGGCATATTGGGCTATTAAAGAGCTCAACTATGATTTCAAACTTGCCGGTGAAAAGAGGTTATTTGATATTAGCTCACTTGATGAATGGAGAACCCAAGCTTATGAAAATGCCAAGTTGTTTAAAGAAAAGTTAAAAGATGGCATGACAAAAGGATACAAAAGCGTGAGTTTAATGTAGGTGATTATGTATTGCTATACAACTCTCGTTTAAGATTTTTTGCAGGAAAACTTCTCTCTAAATGGGAAGGCCCCTATGTTATCGAGGAGGTCTATCGTTCCGGTGCCATAAAAATCAACAACTTCGAAGGCACAAATCCCGAAGTGGTAAACGGTCAAAGAATTAAACATTATATCTCAGGTAATCCCATAAATGTTGAAACCAATATTATTGAAACCGTAACCCCGGAGGAATACATAAGGGACACTTTCCGGAACGTTTCAGACTCCGAAAAGGAATAGGTATGTGGTACGGTAAGTAAACCGACTCCAAAACAATTTTTAAGGCAATATTTCTCCGTTTTGGAATATTTAGAAAAATAGAAATAAGTAGCAGTCCGGGAAGGACACGAGGGCCCCACGAGGGTGGAGGCGCCCTACCCCTGGCGCGCCCCTACCTCGTGAGCACCTCGTGTGCCTTCCGGACTCCGTTTTCTTGCATGATACGTATTTTGGTCGGTAAAAATTCACATATATTCTCCCGAAGGTTTTGACTCCCGTATCACGCAAATATCTCTGTTCTTGTTTCGAGCTATTTTTCTGACAGATCTAGATTATCATGACGTCCCCAAGTGCTTCCAAGGACAAGTTCTTCGAGAAGGTCATCAACCCTTACCTCGCGGAGGTGCTGCGACACCCTCAAACCATTGAGATGCGTGATGGGTTGCTGCACATCCGCGATGCTGAGGGACCAAAGGGAACCGAAAGCGTGGAGACGAGGCTCGAAGCAGGAGCAACAAGTTTTCAAGTGCCAGGGGATGGTGGAGCGTGGAATCAACGCTAGCCACATCGATGCTCGCGGAGTTCACTAACAACTACAACACGGATGCCAAGAACACCGAGGAGGCCATCTTCAAGCTACATGAGAAGATTGCGAGCACCTCCAAGCCCAAATCTATGACCTGCAAAACCAAAACTGTGAGTATGAATATAGAAAACAAGAAGATTGGCTGCAGATCGAGGATTCCAGAGCTGAGCTCCGTCCTCCCGACAACATCATTCCTGTTCTATTGAGTGGGACACCCCTACCACTGAAGAGATGAAGCGAGACACTGCCGCAGAATCCACTACAACAACACGACCCCATCCTTCTCCATACGCAGGGATTATTAAATGAACGCAGGTCTACGCCACTGAGCACCTGGCAACTCGCAAGCGTAGGGGAAGTGTCCCCGAAGCATCACGCCGACAACATCACGAGATCCTTGACGATCAACTTTACGCGACGTTCTCCAGTAGTTCAAATAATACCTCGATAGATCTATATGAGAATCTTAAGAGAACTCAGAACACAAGAGCAGACGTAGTTTTAGAGTTTTGCTTATGATCTCATGATTAAGACGACCGGAGATATATAAATAAAGATTAGTGTTGAGTCAAGGGCTTGATTTTCTTGCTATGATCTTGGGTGAATAAAAGAAAAGAGAAAAAGAATAAAAGAAACAAAAGTTCATATTGATCTTATTGATAGTAATGACTTCACATAGAAAGAGTGTGATGATTAAAAGTTGTTGGGAGTTGGCAGACATAGCTTTGGTCATCGTTGCAATTAATAGGAAGTAATAAGGAAAGAGAGGTTTCACATATAAATATACTATTATTGACATCTTTTATGATTGGGAGCACTCATCAAAATATGACATGCTAAAGAGTTGATGTTGGACAAGGAAGACAACGTAATGGGTTATGTTTTCTTATATCTGAGATAAAGTATGTTGTCATGGATCATCCAACATGTTGAGCTTGCCTTTCCCCCTCATGCTAGCCAAATTCTCAGCACCAAGTAGAGATACTACTTGTGCTTCCAAATACCCTTAAACCAGTTTTGCCATGAGAGTCCACCATATCTACCTATGGATTGAATAAGATCCTTCAAGTAAGTTGTCATCGGTGCAAAGCAATAAAAATTGCTCTAAATATGTATGATTAGTGTGGGAGAAATAAGCTTTATACGATCTTGTGATGTGGAAGTAATAAAAGCGACGGACTGCATAATAAAGGTTCATATCACAAGGGGCAATATAAAGTGACGTTCTTTCGCATTAAGATTTTGTGCATCCAACCATAAAAGCGCATGGCAACCTCTGCTTCCCTCTGCGAAGGGCCTATCTTTTATTATTATCTTCTACCTTATGCAAGAGTCATGGTGATCTTCACCTTTCCTTTTTACATTTTATCCTTTGGCAAGCACATGTGTTGGAAAGATCCTGATAGATATATCTAATTGGATGTAGGGCATGAGTTACTATTGTTGACATTACCCTCGAGGTAAAAGGTTGTGGGGCGAAACTATAATCCCTATCTTTCTCTGTGTCTCGATTAAAACTCCGTAACCACAAGTATTGCGCGAGTGTTAGCAATTATGAAGGACTAGATGATAGTTGAGTATGTGGACTTGCTTTTTAGCTCTGACATAGACTCTTTCTGATGTTATGATAAATTGCAATTGCTTCAATGACTGAGGTTATAGTTTGTTGGTTCTCAATAAGGTTTCTGATTCATACTTTTGCATTGTGAATAGATCATCACTTGAACATAAGTAATCATATGACAATATCTATGTATGTTGCTGTTATGAGAATAATCATGATGCCCTCATGTCCGTATTTTATTTTTATCGACGCCTCTACCTCTAAACATGGAGGACATATTTATTGTTATCGGCTTTCGCTTGAGGACAAGCGAGGTCTAAGCTTGGGGGAGTTGATACGTCCATTTTGCATCATGCTTTTATATCGATATTTATTGCATTATGGGCTGTTATTTCACATTATGTCACAATACTTATGGCTATTCTCTCTTATTTTACAAGGTTTACATAAGGAGGGAGAATGCCGGCAGCTGGAATTCTGGGCTGGAAAAGGAGCAAATATTAGAGACCTATTCTGCACAACTCCAAAAGTCCTGAAACTCCACGGAATACCTATAATAAATAATGAAAAATCCTCGCCAAAGATGAAGACCAGGGGGCCCACACCCTCCACGAGGGTGGGGCGCCCCCCTAGGGCGCGCCCCCTACCTCGTGGGCCCCCTGGTGGCTCTCCGATGACCATCTTCTGCTATATGAAGTCTTTCTCGAGAAAAACAGAAGCAACCTTTCGGGACGAAACTCCGCCGCCCACGAGGCGGAACCTTGGCGGAACCCAATCTAGGAGCTCCGAGAGCTGTTCTGCCGGAAACTTCCCTCCCGGAGGGGGAAATCATCGCCATCGTCATCACCAACGCTCCTCTCATCGGGAGAGGGCAATCTCCATCAACATCTTCATCAGCACCATCTCATCTCAAAACCCTAGTTCATCTCTTGTATCCAATTCTTGTCTCCAAGTCCGGGATTGGTGCTAGTAGGTTGCTAGTAGTGTTAATTACTCCTTGTAGTTGATGCTAGTTGGTTTAATTGGTGGAAGATCATATGTTCAGATCCTTTATGCATATTAATACCCCTCTGATTATGAACATGAATATGCTTTGTGAGTAGTTACGTTTGTTCCTGAGGACATGGGAGAAGTCTTGCTATTAGTAGTCATGTGAATTTGGTATTCGTTCGATATTTTGATGAGATGTATGTTGTCTAGCCTCTAGTGGTGTTATGTGAATGTCGACTACATAACACTTCACCATTATTTGGGCCTAGAGGAAGGCATTGGGAAGTAATAAGTAGATGATGGGTTGCTAGAGTGACAGAAGCTTAAACCCTAGTTTATGTGTTGCTTCGTAAGGGGCTGATTTGGATCCATATGTTTCATGCTATGGTTAGGTTTACCTTAATACTTTTGTTGTAGTTGCAGATGCTTGCAATAGAGGTTAATCATAAGTGGGATGCTTGTTCAAGTAAGAACAACACCCAAGCACCGGTCCACCCACATGTCAAATTATCAAAGTACCGAACGCGAATCATATGAACGTGATGAAAACTAGCTTGACGATATTCCCATGTGTCATCGGGAGCGCTTTTCCTTATATAAGAGTTTGTCCAGGCTTGTCCTTTGCTACAAAAAGGATTGGGCCACCTTGCTGCACTTTATTTACTTTTTTTACTTGTTGCTCGTTACAAATTATCTTATCACAAAACTATCTGTTACTACTTATTTCAGTACTTGCAGAGAATACCTTGCTGAAAACCGCTTATCATTTCCTTCTGCTCCTCGTTGGGTTCGACACTCTTACTTATCGAAAGGACTATGATAGATCCCCTATACTCGTGGGTCATCATTCATCATGTAACAGTCATAACCTAGGGTGACACAAAACTAGCTCCAGTTCATTGATATAATGTAGGCATGTATTCCAAACATAGTCATACGTGCTTATGGAAAAGAACTTGCATGACATCTTTTGTCCTACCCTCCCGTGGCAGTGGGGTCCTTACGGAAACTAAGGGATATTAAGGCCTCCTTTTAATAGACAACCGGAACAAAGCATTAACACATAATGAATACATGAACTCCTCAAACTACGATCATCACCGGTAAGTATCCCGATTATTGTCACTTCGGGGTTAACAGATCATAACACATAATAGGTGACTATAGACTTGCAAGATAGGATCAAGAACACTCATATATTGATGAAAACATAATAGGTTCAGATCTGAAATCATGGCACTCGGGCCCTAGTGACAAGCATTAAGCATAGCAAAGTCATAGCAACATCAATCTCAGAACATAGTGGGCACTAGGGATCAAACCCTAACAAAACTAACTCGATTACATGATAGATCCCATCCAACCCATCACCGTCCAGCAAGTCTACGATGGAATAACTCACGTACGGTGGTGAGCATCATGAAATTGGTGATGGAGGATGGTTGATGATGACGATGGCGACAGTTTCCCCTCTCCGGAGCCCTGAACGAACTCTAGATCATCCCTCCCGAGAGGTTTTAGGGCTTGGCGGCGGCTCCATATTGTAAAACGCGATGATTTCTTCTCTCTAATTTTTTTCTCCCCAAAACTCAATATATGGAGGTGGAGTTGGAGTCGGAGAGGCAGCAGGGGGCCCACGAGGTAGGGGGCGCGCCCCCACCCTCGTGGCAAGGTGGTGGGCCCCCTGGCCTTCATCTTTGGCAGGTATTTTTCTTATTTTCTGAAAAGTGGCTCCGTGAAGTTTCAGGTCATTCCGAGAACGTTTCCTTCTGCACATAAATAACACCACGGTAATTCTGCTGAAAACAGTGTTGGGGATCGTAGCAGAAATTTAAAATTTTCTACGCATCACCAAGATCAATCTATGGAGTAATCTAGCAACGAGGGGAAGGAGAGTGCATCTACATACCCTTGTAGATCGCTAAGCGGAAGCGTTCAAGTGAACGGGGTTGATGGAGTCGTACTCGTCGTGATCCAAATCACCGATGATCCTAGCGCCGAACAACGGCACCTCCGCGTTCAACACACGTACGGTTGGGAGACATCTCCTCCTTCTTGATCCAGCAAGGGGAGAGGAGAAGTTGAGGGAGAACTCCAACAGCACGACGGCATGGTGGAAATGGAGCTTGTGGTTCTCCGGCAGGGCTTCGCCAAGCACTACGGAGGAGGATGAGGTGTTGGAGGAGGAAGAGGGCTGCACCAGGGGAAGGGTTGCGGCTGCCCTCTCTCTCCCTCACTACATATAGGGGTAAGGGAGGAGGGGGAGGTGCCCTAGGGTTCCCTAGGGGAGGGGCGGCGGCCATAGGGGAAACCCTAGATGGGTTTGGGCACCCCACCCCCCTAGGAAACTTGCCCCCCAAGCCGGGAGGGCAGCTGCCCTAGGGGTGGCGCCCCCACCTCTCCTGGTTACGTGAGATGGGGTGGGAGGGGCGCTCAGCCCCTTAGTGGGCTGATGTGCCCTCTCCCCTTGGCCCATAAGGCCCCCCAACGCTTGTTGGGGCCTCCGAAACCCCTTTCGGACACGCTGGTCATCACCTGGTACCCCCGGAACAATTCCGGACTCCAATACCCTTCGTCCAATATACCGATCTTCACCTCCGGACCATTCCGGAGCTCCTCGTCATGTCCGGGATCTCATCCGGGACTCCGAATAACCTTCAGTAACCACATACTATTTCCCATAACAACTCTAGCGTCACCGAACCTTAAGTGTGTAGACCCTACGGGTTCGGGAACCATGCAGACATGACCGAGACAACTCTCCGGCCAATAACCGATAGCGGGATCTGGATACCCATGTTGGCTCCCACATGTTCCACGATGATCTCATCGGATGAACCACGATGTCGAGGATTCAATCAATCCCGTATTCAATTCCCTTTGTCCAGTGGTATTGTACTTGCCCGAGATTCGATCGTCGGTATCCCGATACCTTGTTCAATCTCGTTACCGGCAAGTCTCTTTACTCTTTCCGTAACACATCATCCCGTGATCAACTCCTTGGTCACATTGTGCACATTATGATGATGTTCTACCGAGTGGGCCCAGAGATACCTCTCCGTCACACGGAGTGACAAATCCCAGTCTCGATTCGTGCCAACCCAACAGACACTTTCAGAGATACCGGTAGTGTACCTTTATAGCCACCCAGTTACGTTGTGATGTTTGGCGCACCCAAAGCACTCCTACGGTATCCGGGAGTTGCACAATCTCATGGTCTAAGGAAATGTTACTTGACATTAGAAAAGCTTTAGCATACGAACTACACGATCTTTGTGCTAGGCTTAGGATTGGGTCTTGTCCATCACATCATTCTCCTAATGATGTGATCCCGTTATCAACGACATCCAATGTCCATGGTCAGGAAACCGTAACCATCTATTAATCAATGAGCTAGTCAACTAGAGGCTTACTAGGGACATGGTGTTGTCTATGTATCCACACATGTATCTGAGTTTCCTATCAATACAATTCTAGCATGGATAATAAACGATTATCATGAACAATGAAATATAATAATAATAACTAATTTATTATTGCCTCTAGGGCATATTTCCAACAGTCCCCCACTTGCACTAGAGTCAATAATCTAGTTCACATCGCCATGTGATTAACACTCACAGGTCACATCGCCATGTGGCCAACATCCAAAGAGTTTACTAGACTCAATAATCTAGTTCACATCACTATGTGATTAACACTCAAAGAGTTCTGGGTTTGATCATGTTATGCTTGTGAGAGAGGTTGTAGTCAACGGGTCTTGCCATATTCAGATCCCTATGTATTTTGCAAAACTTTATGTCATATCATAGATGTTGCTACCACGTTCCACTTGGAGCTATTCCAAATTGTTGCTCCATTATACGTATCTGGTAGCTCTACTCAGAGCTATCCGGATAGGTGTTAAGCTTGCATCGACGTAACTCTTTACGTCGAACTCTTTATCACCTCCATAACCGAGAAACATTTCCTTATTCCTCTAAGGACAATTTTGACCGCTATGTGGTGATCCAGTCCTAGATCACCTTTGTACCCTCTTGCCAGACATGTGGCAAGGCACACATCAGGTGCGGTACTCAGCATGGCATACCGTATAGGGCCTATGACAAAATCATAGGGGATGACCTTCGTCCTTCCTCTTTCTTCTGCCGTGGTCAATCTTCGAGTCTTACTCAACTTCACACCTTACAACTTAGGTAAGAACCCCTACTTTGACTGATCTATTTTGAACTCCTTCAAAAACATGTCAAGGTGTGCGTTCTTTGGAAGTATCATCAGGCGTTTTGATCTATCTCTATAGATCTTGATGCCCAATTTGTAAGCAGCTTTATCCAGGTCTTCCTTTAAAAAACACTCTTTAAACAACCGTTTATGCTTTCCAGAAATTCTACATCATTTCGAATCAACAATATGTCATCCACATATACTTATCAGAAATGTTGTAGTGCTCCCACTCACTTTCTTGTAAATACAAGTTTCTAGCAAACATTGTATAAACCTAAAAGCTTTGATCACTCCATCAAAGCATATATTCCGACTCTGAGATGCTTGCTCTAGTCCATAGAAGGATTGTTGGAGCCAGCATACCTTTTAGCATCCTTAGGATCGACAAAACCTTTTATTGTATCACATACAACTTTTTCTTACGAAAACTGGTAAGAAAACTTGTTTTGACATCCATCTGTAAGATTTCATAATCGAAAAATACAGCTAATGCTAACATGATTCCGACGGACTTAAGCATCGCTATGGGTGAGAAATTCTCATCGTAGTCAACTCCTTGAACTTGTGAAAAGACTCTTTCCCACAAGTCGAGCTTCATAGACGGTAACATTACCGCCCACGTCCGTCTTCTTCTTAAAGATCCATTTATCTCAATGGCTTGCCGATCATCGGGCAACTCCACCAAAGTCCATACTTTGTTCTGATACATGGATCCTATCTCGGATTTCATGGCTTCTAACCATTTGTCGGAATACGGGCCCACCATCGCTTCTCCATAGCTCGTAGGTTCATTGTTGTCTAACAACATGATATCTAAGACAGGATTACCGTACCACTTAGGAGTAGTACATATCCTTGTCGACCTACGAGGTTTGATAGCAACTTGATCCGAAGCTTCATGATCACTATCATTAACTTCCTATTCAACAGACGTAGGCACCGCAGAAAACATCTTTCTGTGTTGCATCACTCTCTGGTTGAAGTAAAGGTTTGACAACCTCATCAAGTTCTATCTTCCTTCCACTCAATTCTTTCGAGAGAAGGACCCGTTCTTAGCGACAAACAATTTGCCCTCGGATCTGAGACAGAAGGTATACCCTACTGTCACCTTTGGGTATCCTATGAAGATGTGTTTGTCCGCTTTGGGTTTGAGCTTCTCCGGCTGAAGCCTTAAGCATCGCAGCCCCAAACATTAAGAAACGACAACTTTGGTTTCTTGCCAAACCAATGTTCACACGACGTCGTCTCAACGGACTTATATGGTGTCCTATCTAAAGTGAATGCAGCTGTCTCTAATGCATAACCTCAAAATAATAGCGGTAGATCGGTAAGAGACATCATAGATCGCACCATATCTCATAAGGTTCGATTACGACGTCCGGACACACCATTACCCTGTGGTGTTCCAGGTGGCTTCAACTGTGAAACAATTCCACAATGTCTTAAGTGTTTACCAAACTCATAACTCAGAAATTCTCATTGATCAGATCGTAGGAATTTGATCTTCTTGTTAAGATGATTTTTAACTTCACTCTGAAATCGCTTGAACTTTTCAAACGTTTCAAACTTGTGCTTCATTGAGTAAATATACCTATATCTACTCAAATCGTCAATGAAGATGAGAAAATAGCGATATCCACCGCACGCTTCAATTCTCATTGGATCACACAGATCTACATGTATGATTTCCAAAAAGTCACTTGCCCGTTTCATTGTACCTGAAAACGGGGTCTTAGTCATCCTGCCCATGAGGCATGGCTCGCATGTGTCAAGCGATTCAAAATCAAGTGACTCCAAACATCCATTGAAATGGAGTTTCTTCATGCATATTACGCCAATATGACCTAAGCGGTAGTGCCACAAGAAAGTGGTACTATCATTATTAACTCTACATCTTTTGGCGTGAACATGTGTATTACTACGACCGAGATTCACTGAACCATTCACATAGGGTGCATGACAATGGAAGGTATTATTCATGTAAACAGAATAACCATTATTCTCTAACTTAAATGAATAACCGTATTGCAATGAACATGATCTAATCATATTCATGCTCAACGTAGACACCTGATAACATTTATCTAGGTTCAATACTAATCCCGAAGGCAGATGGAGCATGCGATGGTGATCTCATCAACTTTGGAAACACTTCCAACACACATCGTCACCTCGCCCTTAGCCAGTCTCCGTTTAGTCCGTAGCTTTTGCTTCAAGTCACCAATAATAGCAACTGAACCGGTATCCAATACCCCGGTGCTACCAGGAGTACCAGTGAGGTACACATTAATAGCACGTATATACTTTGAAGTTGCCAGCCTTCTTATCTACCATGCATTTGGGGTAATTCCGCTACCAGTGACCGTTCCCCTTACAATAGAAGCACTTGGTCTCGGGTTTGGGTTCAACCTTTGGTTCCTTCACTGGAGCGGCAACTGGTTTGCCATCCATGAAGTTTCCCTTCTAGCCCTTGCCCTTCTTGAAACCAGTGGTCTTGTTAAACCATCAACACTTGATGCTCCTTCTTGATTTCTACCTTTTGCGGTCTTAAGCACCGCGAACAGCTCCGGGATCAACTCCATCCCTTGCATGTCATAGTTCATCACGAAGATCTAGTAGCTTAGTGATAGTGGCTAGAGAACTCTATCAATCACTATCTTATCTGGAAGTATAACTCCCACTTGATTTAACTAATTGTAGCACCCAGACATTCTGAGTACATGCTCACTAGCTGAGCTATTCTCCTCCATCTTGTTGGCAAAAGAACTTGTCAAAGGTCTCATACCTCTCAACACGGGCATGAGCCTGAAATCCCAATTTCAGCTCTTGGAACATCTCATATGTTCTATGGCGTTCAGAACGTCATTGGAATCCCGATTCTAAGCCGTAAAGTATGGTGCACTAAACTATCAAGTAGTCATCAGGATGTGTGTGTCAGGTGTTCACAACATCCACAGACGACGTTGTAGGGGTTTGCACATTGAGCGGTGCATCAAAGACGTAAGCCTTCTGTGTAGCAGTGAGGACACTCCTCGGACTACGGACCTAGTCCGCATCATTGCTTACAATATCTTTCAACTTAATCTTTCTCTAGGAACGTATTGAAACAGGGAGCTACAACGTGAGCTATTTATCTACAACATATTTGCAAAGACAATTTAGACTATGTTCATGATAATTGAGTTCATCTAATCCTAATTATAATAAAAAAAAAAAATTAAAATCAACAAAATAAATAAAAAAAAAAAAAAATGTTAATGAAAATATGAAAGAATCCATCTCACAAATATAATATATAAATTATAATTCAAAAAACCAACTAACAAAATTGTACTTCCCTCTGAAAAAAAATCAATCTAAAAAAAGTGTAATAACAATGAATTCAGAATATTATACTTTAAGGTCCGTGTTCCCGAAATAATAATAACAACGTAAAAAATACAGGAAAACTAGCCAAAATCCCGTTATAAAAAAAAAAATAATACAATCTACTATTTAGATAGCGTATAAATACTTTCTTATATATGTACCGAACAACACAAAAAAATCAAAAATAAATAATCAAAAAAACAAAGACAAATAATAATCGAAACTTAAATCAAAAAGGAGATTTCACAACATTCCATGTGTTATTCAAAATATTCGCACTTAAATATTAGAAAACGACACCCAAGTCTACCATATCAGTTAAACAAATAAGCTAATAAAATGGCTCGTTACAAAAATGTATAAAAAAGAAAAAAAATATACTAAGTAGAAAATTAATTAATGCTGTAGAAAAAAAAATAAAACAATAAGTTAAAATGATTAAATCTATCGGCAAAACACCATTTATAAATTAAATAAACAAAATTAAATAAAATTTCTGGACCCTTTAATTTGATACATTAATAAACAAAAAATCTCACAGAAATACAAATCACGTATTACAAAATATAAAAATATAAAGTAAAAAAACAAAAAAAAAACGGTTGACTTCAGATCAACAACTGAAATACCTATAACTAAAAAACGCAAAAAGAGAGCACAGTTAAAGAGCATGGGAACAAACATTCTTAGAAATTAAATATAACAGAAATGGATCAATCTTTAAATATTAAAATGCTACCAAATCAAAATTAAAAAATAAAGATTCTAAAAGAACCAAAATAAAAAGACATGAATAAAAAAAAATATGATAATATCCACCATGCATCAAAATAGTGACACATGATAAATGGCCAATAACATTTGCCTCCTTTGACTCACTTCCGGCGGCTCCAGGATCATCTTGTCACCGGCATGAACAATCCAATAATACTCAAAAATAATAAAATGGAATCTACACACATCAATTTCTGATCATCACTATGAAATAATGTCTCAGAAAAAAAAACCCAATCAAATATAATAACTAAAATATCTAAACTACATTAAATAAGTCTAACGCCAAAATTTAGCAAATAAAGTAAAAATAAAAAGAAACACTTAATGAACGTAACAAAAAAAATATGAAGAACCAACAAAACAAAAAAATAAAATAAAAAAAAAATATATAGGACCAACTCCAATATGTCTCCCAGAAACGAGATTAATGTCAATAAACAACTCAATTTCTGAACCAAAAAGACCCTAAAAAGTCCTTTCCTATGTACCAAGCAACCAAAAAAATGATCTCCAAAAATTTCATAACCATTCCACATTTATAAACCTAATCCAAATAGTCTCTTGATAACACTCCATTCCACCAAGCATTATATTCCTCCGACTTCTGTGAGATTTGCCTTTAGCTCATCTACAAGCAAAGCCAATATGCTGCCAAAAAACAGGAAAATGTTGTAGACTGTTGGAGCCTCCCAAGCACTATTGTGTTGCAAATCTTTTACTGGCTGCTACTAGGTTTTTAGTCTCCAATGCTAGATTCGACAAAAAACACTAACGTTTCTTACTACCTGTGATCAGTCCCCAACAAAACCCACAATAACCAAGACTTGTCACTTCTTTACAGTAAACCTCGGACATTTCTATTCTATATATTCTCACCAATACCACATATTGAGTAACCCCTTTTCTTTCTGAAATCATCCACCCCTGAGAATCCGAAATATTTCATGTACCTAAGTCGAAAAGAAATGACAAGCAAGCACTCACATCTCTTAACACCTCTCTTCTGGGATTCCGCCACACTGGCAGACGTCTTCATGAATCATGCCGTGATGTGAGACTCAACGCTCAACCGGTGATAAGTTACCGCTCATCGTAAAGTCAACTCCTTGAACCTGTGCGCGGTCTCCGTCGAATATCAGTACTCCCCCCCTTCCCAGACATGACCCTCGGCACGAGCTCCAATATCATAGGATAAAGAACGGTAAAAACATTATCCGCCACGATCCGATCCCTTCTCACAACAACACTTAACAAATATAGTCCAACCACACATTAAAACGCGCAAATGTTGCCTTGCGCCCCGACCACAAACTCCTATGTGTCTCCCTGAGCTCCGATGGCAATAAGCAAACTATCGTGCGGCACCCACTAGAACCTAAGGTCCATTTCCACATGAAAATGTGTCCTGCATGTTCCTACATGGATCCTAGTCTCGCGATAGTTTCAGGAGCTCCGTTTTCTAACAACAAATTCTTAAAAATTTTTTTGTCGGCTCACGCAAATTACTCCAGGACCGACACGACAACATCCTGGAAGTTAACGCTTTACGCCCCTAGCAACGTAACTTCATTGTTGGATGGCTAACAACATGATAAGTCACTAAGAAGAGTGCATCTACATACCCCGAATGCTAAGGGAGTCGCTAAGAACGGGAAGACCGTTCAAAGTGAACCCGGGAGTTGATCGTGGAATGGACTCGTTCTACAGTCAGATCCAAACAGTCACCACCTCCCCTGATGATACAGGAGGTTGCTTCCAGCGCCGAAATCACCATATCCTAGCGCCGAACGGACGGCACCTCCGCGTTCAACACACGTACGGTTGGGAGACGTCTCCTCCTTCTTGATCCAGCAAGGTGAGAGGAGAAGTTGAGGGAACATCCGACAGCACGACGGCATGGTGGTGATGGAGCTCGTGGTTCTCCGGCAGGGCTTCGCCAAGCACTACGGAGGAGGATGCGAGGTGTTGGAGGAGGGAGAGGGCTGCGCCAGGGGAAGGGTGCGGCTGCCCTCTCTCTCCCTCACTATATATAGGGGGAAGGGAGGAGGGGGAGGCGCCCTAGGGTTCCCTAGGGGAGGGGCGGCGGCCACAGGGGAAACCCTAGATGGGTTTGGGCGCCCCCACCCCCTAGGAAACTTGCCCCCCAAGCCGGGAGGGGCGGCTGCCCTAGGGGTGGCGCCCCCACCTCTCCTGGTTACGTGAGATGGGGTGGGAGGGGCGCTCAGCCCCTTAGTGCTGATGTGCCCTCTCCCCTTGGCCCATAAGGCCCCCCAACGCATGTTCGACCGGGGCCCCACCCAAACCCTGACTAAACATCTCTTTCGGTACCGCTGCAATCACCATGGTGGTACCTCGCCAATCACCTACGCTAAAACCAAATAGTGCTCGTGAAGTTACCCAATTACCACGTTCGTGTACAACCCCCAATATACTTCGCATACTTTCAACCATCCCTGACCTAATTTCCCGAGTCTCCTCGTTCATGCACTCTCTCGCCCACTACTCTAAACTTGCCTGCTCTGAACTTCCCACAGTACCCAACCACGACAACGGACCCGTTCCTTTTCGTAACCAACATACTATTTCCCGCATAAAAAACCACAACTTGCTCCTCTTAGCGTCGCGTACACTGACCGAACCATGCTATAAAGGCCAGATTACTGTAGACCCTCCTAACCGCACTGTGTTACCAGGACCATCCTACACACTGGACCCGAGCAACCAACTCATCCCGCTGCCTAAATTAACCTCACCCCCGAATAGCATGCGAAGCAGTGCTGATTCTTTGTGCCGCTTATATTGCGCATTATGGTGCCTCTGCCAACACTCTCCTGGTCCTCCCATGAGAACCTCCTCTATACCAGCGGAACATCAAGCCCACCAGCCCCAAACATACAGCAAACGACAAGACATCGTCTTGGATGTCAATCTCATCTCCGAAGTCCACACCCACAACAACCTATTGGTTCACCAGGCCCGGATATTCAGTCGTACGTTGCCCGCAATCACCTCTACAGCATGGCAACTTACTGGAATTATACGGCCCGTAGTACTACTCCTTCTCGCTATCTATACTTACGATAAACCGGGCTAAAAGTCTCCATGACCCTATGCACCTCCGTTCCTAGTACAAACTCCTCCATCATGCCCATTAATATTCCAACACTCCTCCCAAATATTTTAATAGCTCACCAGTTTCCACCATTATGAAGAGTTCTTACCGAGTGAGCCCAAGATTTCGAAACCCCGTCATCCCTGCAGTTAGTGAAGAAGCAACATTACCATAGAAGTCGGCTAGATCGGTCAACAGAACATACCAATACTCATAAGGTTCGATTACGACGTCCGGACACACCATTACCCTGTGGTGTTCCAGGTGGCTTCAACTGTGAAACAATTCCACAATGTCTTAAGTGATTGCCAAACTCATAACTCAGAAATTCTCATTGATCAGATCGTAGGAATTTGATCTTCTTGTTATGATTTTAACTTCACTCTGAAATCGCTTGAACTTTTCAAACGTTTCAGACTTGTGCTTCATTAAGTAAATATACCTATATCTACTCAAATCGTCAATGAAGATGAGAAAATAGCGATATCCACCGCACGCTTCAATTCTCATTGGATCACACGCATCAGCATGTATGATTTCCAACAAGTCACTTGCCCGTTTCATTGTACCTGAAAACGGGGTCTTAGTCATCCTGCCCATGAGGCATGGCTCGCATGTGTCAAGCGATTCAAAATCAAGTGACTCCAAACATCCATCGACATGGAGTTTCTTCATGCATCTTACGCCAATATGACCTAAGCGGCAGTGCCACAAGAAAGTGGTACTATCATTATTAACTCTACATCTTTTGGCGTGAACATGTGTATTACTACGACCGAGATTCACTGAACCATTCACATAGGGTGCATGACCATGGAAGGTATTATTCATGTAAACAGAATAACCATTATTCTCTAACTTAAATGAATAACCGTATTGCAATGAACATGATCTAATCATATTCATGCTCAACGTAGACACCTGATAACATTTATCTAGGTTCAATACTAATCCCGAAGGCAGATGGAGCGTGCGATGGTGATCTCATCAACTTTGGAAACACTTCCAACACACATCGTCACCTCGCCCTTAGCCAGTCTCCGTTTAGTCCGTAGCTTTTGCTTCAAGTCACCAATAATAGCAACTGAACCGGTATCCAATACCCAGGTGCTACCAGGAGTACTAGTGAGGTACACATTAATAACACGTATATACTTTGTTGAAGTTGCCAGCCTTCTTATCTACCATGCATTTGGGGTAATTCCGCTACCAGTGACCGTTCCCCTTACAATAGAAGCACTTAGTCTCGGGTTTGGGTTCAACCTTGGGTTCCTTCACTGGAGCGCAACTGGTTTGCCATCCATGAAGTTTCCCTTCTAGCCCTTGCCCTTCTTGAAACCAGTGGTCTTGTTAAACCATCAACACATGTGTCACCTTGAGTCTTAAGCACCATAAGGTAGAAATCACACTGAATGACTCGGCTTGCTCCTATGTAACGTTGGGTCTACCTTTTGCGGTGCTGTCTAATAAGCACCGGCCCAACTACCAATTTTTAGCATTTTCCTTTACCAAATTAAGACACTGATGACCCAAGAGCTTAGCCGTGGGATCCATAACATCCGATTGCCCTCTGAACTCTAATGTCAGTGATGGCAAGATCCCATTCCTACAAGTGAATGCTCTAGTAGAGTAACATTCTCTCTAAGCAGTACAAATCCAAAGCTGGCAATGAGAGCGAACTCTATCAGGATTCACTCTAAACACATTATATCATCGTAGCGTGTAGCAACGAGTAATAACTTACCAACAACGTAAGAATTTAACTAACCAAATTGATTAGCAACCCCATGACATTTCCGGTACGGAGCACACGCTCGAACTAGTCTGAGCTAGTTATCCGGTCCTCCAATAGCTTTCCGCTTCGCGTCTAATTGAAGGGGAAAAGTCACGCCTTGTCAAATCCGGTTCTGCAATGCAGCCTACTTCAACACGGGCTGTGGAGGATCGAGCATGACACCCCACAACCACCGCCAAATTACAGCGCTCACCGGTTTACGTATCATCCCATCACTCGACCTCATCTCTCCACAATGCCAATAGTAGTCGCTTCGTCAGATAATCCGAGCTTATTCTATGGTGCTGTGTGAGATACCCGATTCTAAGCGCGGGCTAAAAGTATGGTGCACTAACCGAACCTTTACAAATAAGTTGACTGCCAAATCATCATCAAGCATACACCATAACAGTCAGAGTTTGGTGTCAGTGTGGTTCTGCATCTACATCCACACCGACGAATGATGTCCAACGAGTAGCACTACCTCATAGAGACGGGGAATATGGCTCCCGAGGTGACCCCTCAACGCGCATTCCAGGAGAAGTGAGCGTCCAAACCCCACTCAGTCTGTGTAGCAGTGAGACACTCTCGACTCCACACGACACATCTATACCCTGATCCGGCATGAGTGAGTCAGGTACTGAGTCCCAAAATCTCACTCTTATGGATCTTGTGGAAGTTCAACTTAAATCTTATCTCTCAGGCCCTTCTCAACCCAGCTCTACACGTATATGAAACACGGAAGCCCGACATAACTAACCCAAGTAGACAGAATCTTATGTATTGCCAGATGACAAGGAATCAGAACTTTGCAAAACAATGCCCTAGGAGCGAAATAAGGCTTTCTGGAAGCTATTATGAATATGATTCTGGGCCTCGAGCCCCCAATAAGATTTGTGCGACACTAATTCTATGAGGGAGGTAAGAAGAGTCAGTGACTGAGAAATGGAAAACGTAAGGCGCCCAACTCCTCCTATATTTATAGAAGTGCGAGTCCCATCTTAGTCATCTAAAAAGCTAAAACCCATCGTGACCCCCCCGAACCCCAACCAAGAACCCTTAGGCCGCCTGGTCACAGCGCCGCGGATCAATCACTAACCCCTCTTGGAGAGAGGGACGACGTTAACTACCCGGCCCAAGAGACCATCGGACCTTGAACCGACCTCTGCCCATCCCCTCGTATGTGCCGTGGATGCGAGTTGAATCTGTGCTATACGACTAGCTCAGGAACCCCAGATCCCAACGTGTTACTACCGCCCGTGGGCATGCATCGACCTTTCGGTCTCGCGGCTGTTCCGAAGGCCATGTCGGTATCACATTACCGCCTTACCAGGAAGGTCTCAGACCCTCGTCATATGGCTCCACAAATCCCCTATAGGTGTATTGCGTGATCTGCTAAGATCTGCGCGGCATAACACCGACACTTGTAGTAGATCCGAAAAAGACCCTCCTCCGAAATCGAGAGAATCTATCACACCCGAATGCCGATTCTCACAGCCGAACTGTCCCACTCGACTACGGTGCTTCGAAAGCGCCCAACGAACAAGTCTTCGGCTCAAAGGGTGCCCCGCCGGATCAGTAGGGTGGATAACGACACCTTTGTCGTGGATGCCCAAATTATTACGAGGGATTACTCGATCTATTTAACGCTTCTGGACCCTGTTCCGTCGCGTCTAAGCTACCAGCCTAAAGAGCAATGGTAATGAAGCCATGATAACATGCACATTGCACCTACCAGCTCTTGCGACGGAAAGTTGAAGATGACAATAGATCTGAATGTGCGCGAATATCCCTCTCTACAGGAAAGCTGGTTAGGACCAGCCGTGCGCTGTATTGATCTCCATCTTCCGGGTCCGAAGGCCCCTCCCAGCCCAGTAACTACTGCTGCTGAGCCATTAGTCCGATCATCGTTGGCACGTCCCACCCGCTGAAGCCCGCGTATAATGATCAGCTCCTGGATCTCCATCTCCAGCATCATCATTGATCTATCATCTGATCTCCATCATCGTGTCTTCTTGAAGTTGTCTCGTCATCTATTACTTCTACTACTATGGCTAACGCTTTAGCAATAAAAGTAAAGTAATTACATGACGTTTATGTTGACACGCAGGTCATAAATAAATTAAGACAACTCCTATGGCTCCTGCCGGTTGTCATACTCATCGACATGCAAGTCTATGATTCCTATTACAAGAACATGATCAATCTCATACATCACATATATCATTCATCACATCCTTTTGGCCATATCACATCACATCGATGCTGCAAAAACAAGTTAGCATTTGAATTCACTGCAATAAACAAGTTTAGACGTCCTCATAATGTGTTGCGTTGCCACAGTGTATCTTTTACGGTGCCTCTGCTAATCCGCAATCCTTACTTAGCACCCAAACGTTTCATTACCTACCCCGAGACAGAAAAACAGCCAACAAGAAGCGTGACACTACGCCGAGATTCTCAATACTATATTATACAACTTTCCATAAAGGGAGGCGCACACTTATCCAGTTTCGCGTACCTACGCAGTCATGGTTGACTGAGCTAAAAATCAAAAGCTCGGACAAGAGTGAGAGTGCACGGACAAAATCAGCTGCTCTATCTACCACAATCACCACAAAATCTAGCACCCTATCGATAGATGAGAGACTTATGTGCTAACCAATTCACCCATTTTTGGGGGATTGATGACCAACAAGTGAGATTTGCGCAACTGGAGAATACTCAGCGTAAAAGTAAAGACGATGCGGAATCAAAAAGGAATCTCACGGTAACAGAACCTACGAGGAAATACCGCTTGAACCCGGAGCATCTCCCCCGATCCCGCCACCCCAAGACAATAAGTGATAAGACTTGCACCCAAGATAAAGTTGCCCAACCAGCGAGCAAGCACACAGAGTCATCAGGAATTGGACAAAATCGATCAAACCACTCACCTCTAGCCTCATCATTATACAACTAGTGTCCTGCTAAACTTCAAATCCCGCAACTAACCACAAACTAACTATCTCTTAGAACCATGGGAGAGAACTGAGACAAATCTCTGATCAGGGACCAACGTCAGTGTGCCATGGCGTCATGAATTCAAGATCTACAGGTACCTACATGAGAAGTTATCATATTAACACTTTGCTTACAGCGAGTCAACACCAGAATCAGCAGTCATATGAAGTAATCTAGTCGAAGGAACTGCGGATAAATGAGATGCTTCACACCCCGCATCTAAACATGTCATTTAGAACTGAACCCTTGTAAGCGGCTTCTAACGACGCGCAAAACCAAAAAGCCCAGATATCAACACACGCTACTGAAGAACAGAAGCCAGCGAATGGCGACTACATCAAGAGCAGTCACCTGAACTCACCTCCTCGTGAAATGCCAAATAACCCACCCACGAGCACTCTTCGCTCACTCCCTAGCGTTATCCGGACCAGCGAGACACCCAAAACGAGGACGCAACAACCTGAGCACGCCAACGTATTCCGAAAACACCATCCACGTTTGATGGGAGGAGGACAGAAGTTCGTGCAAATCACGATGGACTTCATGCCTCTCCCTCTCATCCCGTTGAGTCTGTACGCAAAAGGGCTGCTGCGAGAGGGAGAACGAATCGAAAGGTCGGACTCCAACAGAAAACGAATCCCGGATGGCAATTCCTGATATCTATCCAGTCCTCCTCTTCATCGATCTGACCCCCTGCCGTGAGGGCCCAATCCGACGTGAAGCTCCAAGTTGTGTGTTCTGCCCTCCACCGATCAGCGTGGGAGCTCGCCAACAATCTACGCTCTGAAGTGCGCCAGCATGGTCCACTTGGCATTTGCGTCGTCTTCGAGCATAGAGATCGAATATAGCTGAACCGATGGGATCTCCGCCCCGTGCCGAAAAGCCTTCCATTCGATCGGTTGCCCGCTAAGCTTCCCCATGCTGAGCCGCCGCGGCTTGCACCCAATCTTGTCTCTTCCCCTCCACATCTAGAGGGCCCCTAAAAGTATTACTCTACGGTCCGAGGGAATCAGTTAGCATAAGGTCCAGTGCGACCCCTGCGGGGAGGCGTCCTCCCATGCCTCCCAAGCCGCCGGTTCCCTAGCCAAAGCGAAGAGGGACACCGCCGCCGCCTCCGCCATAGGGAACCCTAGATGGTTATGGGCCCCCAACCCCCTAAGGTAAACTTGTGTCCCGGCCCCAACCGGCGAGGCAGCTGCCCTAGGGTGGCCGCCAGCAGTAGACCCCAGCCCTGACCGTACCCCCCCTGGTTGTACGGTGAGAGAGTGGGGGTTGGTGAGTCCGCCCAGGTCGTGCTGCCAGTTTCTTCCCCACTAGACGCGGTGCTGATGATGTTTGCTCCACTGAGCTAAACCCCAAAGTCTCTCCTGCCCATTAAGGCCCCCCAAGACCTGACTTCCAGCCTTTCGGGAGTGAACTCTCTGCCCGAGGAAACCCCCCCCTTCTGCCACTCAAACTGGCGCTTGGTCATCACAGCCTCAAGTCATTACACCGACGGAACAATTCCGCGATGGCCTATACCATAATACCCTACTACGTTGCCCGTCCCAGACACCCAATATACCGAGCCTCTCTGTACAAACCTCCGAGATCTCATCTCGCCAAGCACTCCTATGACAGCCATCTTGTGCACAGATAGTCCCCTATGGCATTCCTCGTATCCTCCGAAACAAGTACTCTCTCGCCTTGTCAAGTGCTCTCAACCCAAGATTTAAAACTGATTCCCATAAAGCCTCTGTCACACGCTAAAGTGTCACTCGAAACCGGTTTAAGAGTGACTGAGAACCCTACGTGGACCCAGTATCCTAGCAATTCCCCGATCCGAGAAGAGGAGTCCTGCACGGAATATGCCGGGGTTGGCGGAAATCAAAGAATGTCCGAACAATACGAGGAACCAAGCTCATAGATCTTCCCGTACTCCGAGAGTCCATGATCGTGCGTTGACCACAATTCACAGACCGATAGCGGGATCTGGTACCATGTTTTGGCTCCCAATGTATCCACATGATCTCATCGGGCCAGTATGAGACCACCCCAAGAATTGCTTCGTGTGGTGGATTTCAGCACGAATTTCATCAGATCGCTGTAGATTCAGACATGTGCCCATAAACCCAAATATGAAGTTCCTCCAAAACGCCCCGTTAATTCACCAATAATACTCCTAAGACGCCAACCAGTCCCACCTTCGATCATCCATGAAGGAGCCCCCGCCACCTTGACGGAAAGCAAGCTCGCCTTGCGATTACATTGCCCTCCAATTGCGTCGGTAACCGTCCGCGACTAGTCTCCGCCACACCCCGCCCAGATGACGGTGGCATAAGTCATAAACTCGTTTCTGTGAGTGTCAACCCACACCAATCCATCCTGTTGATTCCAACTAAACCTTGCGTCACATTGTGCACATATTGATTTGATGTTCTACCGAATGCGGAGACACTCAGACCCACTTTAGCCTTCTCCAAGTCACAGCCAGATATCCTGAGAATGTTCGTCTACTGAACAAATCCCGCTTGCACATCTGAAGGCTTTCTCCAAATACTCTGGGTCCTTCCTCCCCATAAGTCTC
This sequence comes from Triticum urartu, assembly GCF_003073215.2. Taxonomy (NCBI): domain Eukaryota; kingdom Viridiplantae; phylum Streptophyta; class Magnoliopsida; order Poales; family Poaceae; genus Triticum; species Triticum urartu. The sequence goes on along the minus strand of NC_053022.1, from coordinate 64,199,340 downwards.
CTGCATTCGATGGGCCCCAAATGGAACCGCCAAGCAAAGCAATCACCATTACACAGAGAGATATCTTCTTGCGCCCCCGATACCTTGATCACAATCGAGAACTATATCTCTGTGCAAACAACCCTAAAGCAAACCGTCCTACTCCTAACGATAACGGTGTACTTTTTGGGCACACCCAAAGCTGAAAGAATCGAATATGGTTGACTAAGGCCGTGACCAATGGGTTCTTTGTCCAACCGGGAATAGGCATATAGGTACTAGCCGGCCGACGACTTTTCCTTTACCGCTAACTTCTTGCTCTTTTATAACCTAAAATTCAAAGTATCTTTCACCTAAGCATCAAAGTAAGCGTTGTCTAGAGATCGTCCCCTAACTATCTGGGCGTGACCTTGTTGCGGCGCCCTCGTCGGGCATATGCCTGCGCATGATGATGGATGAGAATGCCACTTGCATAAATAACAACAACAAGCGTATGTACAACCATGAGCGAAGAGGCGTTGGGGTAGAAACTAAGTAACAGAGCTTGCCGCGACAAAGTAAACACGGTGAACGAAGCTCCTAAATGAATCCAAATGGATCGGGGTTGAGACGAGGACTGGTAGCCTTTGTTGTTAACCGAAGTTCCTTCGCGCTCTACCTGCCTCTGAGGGAAGGTAGCGGTTCTCCATCCGGTCGAGCCTTGGCTCCCGGAGTGGAACAGGCGGTCTCAAACTGACCTCTCTGCACACAAAGAAGCCACTAAGGACAACCGTATTCCCAACCCGCGTCCAGCAGCACCCACTCCAGACACACAAAACCCGGCAACCAATGATAAGGCCCACACACAGCCTCTCTAAACAAATTCCAAAGACTCCAAATCGGGAATGGCCCAGCGTAGATCTTGGATGAAAAAGAATTGGCAAGTCAGCCGGGTGAGTCCATAAAGCACTCCCAGCCCCATTTTACAAATAAGGTTGGGGCAAGGTTCTCCACGAAACTTAGAGTCAGCCCCGCTCCCAAGAAGCGCTTCCCAACAAAGACCACAAGCTTCACCACAATGGAATGGTCTTGGAGTAACTCCCCCACAAAGGACCGGTGACCTCAACCGGGTTCACTATAGCGCCTCGTGCTCATTAAGAACATCCACCAACCGTAGTAACAAAGATCCGCTAGGGATGAGTATGTAGCGGCCTCCCCGAGAAAAGGGGTCGAAAAATCCCTATGGTGAAAGTGTAGATCAGGGCGCTTTTCTTCAACCACGTCCGCGTTAGGTCCCCAGGAATCCAGACAAATAAGTGAATAATCCAAGGGCCTAGAGAAGATGATGACAATAGTCGAGCAAGGAAATCCTGTGGGAGATTTGAATGTGGAGCTCGTGGAAGCAATAAATGGAGCTTGGGGAGGAAGAGTGTCTAACCCAGAGTGAGAGGTTTAAGACCCGCTGCGACTCCCTTTTATAACAGTGTGACCGCGGGCCCCAACAGTCCCGTTCTGATCCCCCACTACACCAACCACCGGGCCCCCGTCACAACGCCGAGCAATTCCAGGTAACTACCAGACTGAATCGAGCAGCTGAGGCAAACCTCGTTAATCAAGCTAAAGCCGCTAGTCTGATTTCTCCACCTGAAGCCCCTAGATGACAGACCCCAAAATCTAGAGAATGCAAACCACCCATTGCCCCTAAGAAACAAGGATCAACCTGAAAGCGCAGACAAAGCCGACACAGAGCCAAGCAAAACGCCCAATACCGCGCGACTTCACCTTGGCCCAAGTCGAGACTCCAGAGGAGAGTCTAGTGTAGATCGGAGACCCACATCGCACACCAAATGAAACACAAATTGGACAGGTGATGTGCCCCGCAGTGAGACACTGACACGGCAATCGCCGCGAGCCCCCTCCGCGCTGGCCGAGGGACGAAGGCCTGGAATAGGAGAGAGCAGAGACCAAGGGAATAAGAGGGCGGTACCCCGGCTACCAAAGGAGATCTGGTTTTGACTTACCGCCACTAAAATGCGCGTCTATGGGGAGAAAAACCTGTGCCTCCAGGCCGCATTAGCCAACCCCGACTGTACAACCCCCTGGTGCCCCAGAAAAAGGCACCTCCCGAAATCGCATCAGCCAGGCGGTAGGAGCGCTCTGACTGCCCGAACCGTAAGTATTACCCGTACGGCCCCCAGCACCACCGTACGGGGTCGCAAGGGGCGTTGTAGCGCTGTGGAGCGTACTGCCGCTTGGGCATGAACCCTATCAAACAGGACCGACGGCCTTAGTATCCGCATGACCAGCTTCGCACCCGAAAACCGACAAAAGATACCTAGGCGCCCGAAAAGAAACCGACTCCAGCAAAAGAGAGCCGGACCAAGACACACCTCATTCACAAGAGAGATCTAGAGGAGAAGGATCTCTCAAAGAAGCTCTGGCGAGGACCGAGGCCCCGGAGTGGCCGAGTGCCAAGGCCCCGACGCACCCCTATGTTTGAGTCAAAAGGATATACTACTGGCACACCTGTGGACCACAGTCTTGCGTGTTAACTCACCTCGAGCGCCCCAATGTAGCCCAAAACTCGTCCTTTTTAAGCGACTCTATATTGGCCCGCTTGTGGATCACTTCACACTGGCTAAAAGCGTGAAAGACCTGAATCAACTTTAATGCAAATGGGGGGAGGAGAGTTCATGAAGAACAGCCTCCCCCCTATGTTCCCCATGCTACCACCCCCCTAAACTGATGAACATCAAACCGAAGCTTTGGCAGCGTGAATAGGGGTGCGCCGGTACTGCCTTCTAGACCAGACAGAACAAAGCAAGAGAAGAGCATCTCTTCAACTGGACAGAAAAGCCGTCGGAGGGTGAAAGCTGATTGTGTACGTGATGAATTACCAGCCCTCATTGTCGAACAACCCCAGCGGGACCCTCCTCCATAGCAAACATTGCTCCCGAACCCAATGATATTTAGCTCATCCCCTTAAACTCCATGAAATCTTGCTATGCTTTAGTACGGCATTCCCAAGGGCTTCCTCCAAGTATATCCTGCGTTCTCTGCATGTCCGCAAACTGTGAGGAGTGTCTCATGACAATAGTTTGAGCTCCCGAAAGAAATCATATAACGAAATCTTCAGCCTACATCGCGCGTCCTCGTATAGATTATCACTCGAGGAAGAACCGCGTATGAATCTCATTGCGCTATACGGAGATATCGCCGAATTATACATATCATCTCGGTTGAAGTGAAATATATGTCCAACGAGCGATTCGAAGAAGAAATTAATCTCATCGGGCAAGCACACTTTGTTGTCATACAAGCACCAAATCTAGCTCTCAACACCCTAACTCTGGAGAGAGATGCACTTTGGCTACACGATTGACCACAACAAATCTATCCCTCCTATTTTCGTAATCCTTTAAGAGTCTTGCGCTCATCCATAAGAAAGGTTTTGGCGAGCAAAACACGATTGAACTACGCACCAACAAGGCGGAGATGCCGCAACATACTGCCGCCGCACGTGACGACGGACAACAACAACTTTGCGTTTTGAAAAGGAAAACACGCAAACTATACCATAAGTGAAAGCAAAAAGGAAATGGCCCTCGGAGTGAAATCCAATATCCACCCGTATGAACTCCCACCCAATCTGGAAATAACCGAAAACTAAAGTAACCACCCTAACAAACCTCTTGAGAAGATAGTTGATCCTCGAATATAGACGAGGTACCAGTCGTCCCCAAGTTTGGACGGTCCATCGCGAGAATGTCTGATACATAACTCCAAATAAAAGGCATATCACGACACATCACATTCTTGACCGATCACACAACAGTGCGTCACCCCTCTCACTGATCGTTGTATTAGTCCGAGCATAACATCTGAAAGACACACCAAGTGCCAGCAAAATTCCTCATACACACTACAACAATATAGGAGAGATGTATAAACAGGACCAAGCGTCACTGCATCTCAATTGAACAAAATGAAAAGCAAAGAACCAATCTATAGCGAAACCGTTAACTCTGATATACCTATGTTTGACTTGATGAATGTACGAAACCACCGTACCATTGGATCGAAATCCCAAGACCGTATACAGCGACTCTGGTATGGTCTGCAGCCACTTTAGATGGAGCCGGTCTTCAGAGACACACACACTTAGCCTTGAACTGCTCTCACTTACTGCCGAGCAACTCCAAGAGACCGGAGAAAGAACACCTGAGTCAATATATAACCTACGAAGACTAGACTCTCAAATCTCACAAGACTTCCACCAAGTAAAGCTCAATCTTATGACTCTCACTTCCAACCTACTACGAGCACAGATCTCCTCCTCTCCTATACCTGCCTAGCCCGAGACTCTAGCCAAGAAAGGCAAATCAGTCGAGACGTTTGAGGTCATGACACTACGACTCCAGGTGGAAGGGAAAGCGACAAATGGCCTCATTGAAAGCTTTGTTAGGAGAACCAAAAATAATATCATCCCGAAACATACATAATACATTCTGCCACCACGACAAATCACTAATACACCCCTTTACGGTCCGATATATAAGTAAAAAGCTAGCTTCGCGAATCGTCGATTACGGCCAGCTGTCAAAACCACTCCGTCTAGGGCAATTCTGCCATGAAATTCCAGTGTACACACATCAACTCGGTAAAGGGTTGGTCATACCACGCACTCATGGCAGTTGATTGACTGACCCTCAGACCCACTAGCTAACTGTTCTCCCATGTTGCTGGATCTGCTGGATGAACTCCAGGCTCATAGAGTGCATGTGGCGCGTCTTATCCGAGCTCTGTGGAGCTAACTACGACTACTCATCTCTCGCCACGTAGGGATGAGTCAATCCCTTCGAACCTAGGCTGACCATGGGACTGGGGCGCATGCATGTGAGAAGAGCTTCCTTGATTCTCTCTCAACATTCCCGAACGTTTCTTAATGGTTAAGCTTCTGTGCCCACGATGAGTTAAGAAAACACTCTTCCATCATTCTTGCTCTCTAGATGTCTCAAAATTACTCTATCTTGCTATGAGAAGCATAAGTCGATACATCAAAACATGCGAGATAGCGATCTCTTCAAACCCTCCGAGCAGAGCGTCTCGCATGAAGCAAAAGGTTTCACCCCGTAGTCGCCGAAGCACCCCTGACGTGGTCAGGAGCAGCAAGAGAGCCTACGTGACCTACTCAGATACGAGCCCTTGTTTGCGAATGATAATCCCATGGCATCTTGCTTGTCTTGAATATCCACTTGGGTTCCAATGACTTATGGTTCCCCGTTAGCGCTTGGCACCAATCTCCACACCTTGTTGTGCTCAGAATAGGTCTGATTGAGTGTGCTACTCCCCGTGCTGATTTGAGCGCGATTGAGCTCACATGGCCGTACCATTTGTCCTTTTATTCCCAGCGTCCAGACGCGTCCTTTAGAACCTTATGCTTCGTTCCAATCACAGAGAACACAACCAAGTACCGTCCGTGAGTCTGCTTCGCCGCACATACTGTGAAAATATAAGCGTAACTTTGTCGTAGCGAAGCGCCCAGGCACCCCACACGTATGCTACAACGCTCATTAATGACCCAACAGTGACACTTCACTCTCATAGAAGATGATATCGCGTGCTCAAGCTTGAGAGCTTGAGCAACGCTAACCCAGTCATCGAGCGTCCACGACGCTCAATTCTCCTCGGTTGGAGTGAGGAGCGGTCAGATACATAAATGACATCTCCGTTTTGAGCCGTCCGTCCCAAGAAAACTTCATTCTACTTACGATATCCGATAAACCGATGCTCCGGGAGGTATCCAAGAACTGACCCCTGTGCGCGCATCAGTGCTTAACTTTCGCTTCATCATTGTGTCCTCACCACAGAAACAGGAGCAGGTCCACGACCGCGTCTGAGTATGGGATAACTATAGCTGCGCATCCTATACCGAGTGCATTTGTTCTCTCGAATGCCGAGGGAATTGAGAGTCTACACGGGCACTATGCAGCTTTGTTATGCTATCAGCTGAGCGCATGTGAGTACGGCCTGGGAGAGCGATATCTCATAGGTCTTCTTTGAGGACTGATGGCTCCACTTGAGTGGACGCATTGTCCTTGCTGTCACTCTCTCCAAGGGCCACCAAGTGGTTCCTTCCAATGGGTTAGGTATTGGAAGGGCCCAACAACCCATTTCTTCTTATGGCTTGAGGAGGAGTCTTAGATTGCGTCCAAAACGCGTAGACTTCTCTCGACAGATGGTGCCACTTGGACTCCCACTTGGGGTGTACCAGGCATTTGCATTTCGATCATCAACTCGACCGACGGAAAACAAACGTCCTACGCGTGCAAATAGCACACTCCTCCGCCAAAACGTTTAGATTTCCACTACTTTAGCAATGCAACAACCAGAACTCCGGTAGCAATGGAAACGCGTGCGCTAGCCCAACTATCTGACGGAAAAGAGAGGCTTGCCATTGTCATCCAGCTACAAGACCAAATATTGCCTCATAGTGCTCTCCAGTCCTCCTGCACATAACAGACTACAATCCCAAGATGGCACCCGAACACCTTTCTTGAGGGGGGTGCGGGTGATAGTGCAATAGAGCAACCATTGTAACCCACCCACAAAATCCCCGGAAGTAATCCTCTGCATCGGAGTACGTCCGTTGTGTGGTTCCGGGTGAATGACTATCTTCATATGGGGTCTTGTTATGGATCCTGAGAATGTTCAACTGAAAGAGCCCCACATCTGAAACGGGCGCACTTCTCCAAAGGTTAACGTGCTGGGCCAGTTCTCCGATGGATGCCATAATGACACACATCGTTGTTGATGGCAGTTCTCGAGAGTGACCCAAAATTGTATGGAGACTTGAACTCCGCCATCTTCCTTATCGCCGGCCCGACAATCAACAAATAACCCATATCACTCACACCGTGTGGCCCTGATCACGATCTACTATATGCGCTACTCATGGCCAAAAACATCTCTTTTATAGATAGCGGGTGTGACGTCCGAGGTGAGTGGAATATTGATGCTTGATACTCGCCCTCCATCACTAAGAAATTCATCCAAGTAAGTTCTTGGCAACGGTCTCGGTGCCGTTTCCATCTTGCACCAATTAGTGTGTCAGGATTCTTAGGATTTCCACCGTTTGATGTGGTTGACGTTGTGCATTCTATAGGTTTGGGCAACGGACTCCTTCTCAACTCGCAAAACAGCGTGCTTGTTCGTTGTCTACGCTACACCTCAGCTCCCTACTGAGAGAATCTATCCACTATTTTGGACTCTACCAGTTGGCGTGACTCCGCTTTGTACGTAGTATTGCTTCGCAGGCACGAGTATTGCGCCAAGGCAACTACTTGCCTATACTAGAAGCACTTGCTGAGAGCGCGTTGGCGCCTACGTCGCTCCGAGAAGAAATCGATAAGCAACGGCGGGGCAGCGCCTGAGGTCCGAAAAAAACGATCCATGGAAAACTCCCAGGGCCTCGCTGAATAAAGGATAGTCATCGGCGAGGGTGAGCCTTCTCACTGTAATTTCCTGTCCGATACAGCACTGCACAAGCTGCCGACCGATCGTGTTACAACAAATAGGCGCTTTCTAACAATCTGTTTAGGTCTCGCCAACGACATCGTCCGCCCCTTGAGCAAAGACTGCGTGTGGGCACACAGAATCTACATGATGTGACCCATGTGTAAACGCCATGCCCAAAGCCCATCCCCAAATATCAAACTTTAGCCATTAGCACTGCTTGCCTGCGGGGTACGTAGTGGGTCGCCTCCCCGAAAAGGTAATCAACATATAAGACGTCCCGTTATCACCTAGCCAAGATCCGAAACACCCAAGAGCAAGACAACGCCACCTTTAAGAAGCAATCCAGCGTACCACAACGAAGAGACGAGGCAGTAAGGTCGCTCCAAAAAGTTAATCACAAAAGAATCACGATACAGCAGAGAATGAGGAAAGCTATTTAAGAGTCTTGCTCCACAAGAGGGCCACCGGTATCGATATCAAAGAAAGTGGCAAAGCCCATGATTGCAAGTTGACGAACGGAAAGTAAATTGTATGCAAGGGACTCAACAAGCATGACCTTCTCGATCGTGAGATCATGAGAGATGACCACCTTGCCAAGTCCCAATACCTTAGAAGATGAGGCGTCACCCCACTCGACATTGGTGGGCATAGATGGAACTTGTGCACGTCCACCACCAAGTCCTTGCTTCCGGTCATATGATTTGTAGCTCCGCTATCGAGCAACCATGATCCCCCACCAGGAAGCAAACACCTACAAGAGATCAATGCTTGGTTTTAGGTACCCATTTTGTAATGGGTCCTTTGATGTTAGGTAACTGACAGGGTCTCTTAGGAACCCAAATAGACCATTCAATGTACTCTGAACATGATATCATAGGAGCACGAACCCGACGGAGCAAATGTTACTGAAGCACGTGAGTTTCATAACATCCTGCCCCACTATCACCGTCTCTGGCCAACGATCCGAGCTAAACCTAACATAAGCCAGGAGGATTACAATTGCTCTGCTATCGCTACTCATTCAAGAGGAAGAATATTCCTAACAAACATCACGTCCCTTCCTTAAGCCCATTAGAAAGTGTCTTCTCTTTGCTTCCTGGGAGTTGCTCTGCCTACCCCATACCATACCCTCCCCATCCTACCAAAGAGTCCTGCTAGAATTGATGAGCCCAGAGAGAAAAGGATATCCTTAGAGATGGCAACCACCATTTGCCCCTAAGAACAAGAAAACTAAAAGGAGAACTAAAGCAAAGAAAGAACGGGCTAATACCAGGCATCCATTGGCAAGAGCACGAGAGGGATTCGACTCCACCAAAGGAAATGGAGAGGGAGTCTCGCCCCAGAGACGGAGATCCGCCGGAAGCCCTCCACCGCGGCCGTTTGGTCTTGTCCAGTTCTATCTTGACGTTAGTATCTCTGGAGAGGAGTACCCGAAGAGAGCGCAAGAAGGGCGCTGACACCAGATACCCTATCGCTGTATGGGGTGAGCCAACAGAACACTCCTCCCCTTTATGCCTAAGTTCTGGTTGATCAAGAGATCGTTGAGTCTTCTGCTTGCCTTGTATGCAACGCAAGACCTCTCTCCAAGTTGCTCCTTCACTTAGCATTTTCCCCCTATTAACCCACCCTGTCACTATGCCACTCACCGCGCGTGCCCGTCCGTTCAGCAGTAGGTGCATTGTGCATAGTATACCGTCCGATAACCCAAGCGCACGCCACGCGAATATCTAAGAAAAGTTGGCCTTAAACAGTCTTCACTGTCTTAGTTAGCTTATCCAGTCGTGGCGACTCGAAACCGAACAAGACTCCCATATAGAGCGGAGCATAGCGTTAGACACAAACACAGCGCGTGTCAAAGACCATTCTGATCCGACCACACCACACCTCTTCACAAGAGGCTGCGGTCTCTGGACGCGGAGTGAATATCTCCACCAATCATTCTCTCGTGTGTGAGGTCAAAAGTTCTTACCTGCAACCGCAGATCGGAAAATAGCACCTTTAACTCTCTGAGTTTTATGCGGCCCCATGTACCATCCAAAGGACAACTTAGCGCTCACATCTTTTAAGCGCACGAAAGACAATTGCAAGAACAATGGCTATTCAAGTCGAAAAGTACTCACTTTCTGATCAATTTACTGTTCTAACTAATGGGGGAGTTAGGACAAGATGCAATATCTCATCAGGAGACACGCCAACCATTCCCCCTATGTCCAGGCCTACACCTAAACTAGACAACAAGTTGAGCGTGTGCATAGAGCTGTGTGCAAGTGTGTATAGGCAACATAATTGCTCGAGAACACGTGCCGAGTACTATATATACTCTATCGACTACATCCATCTCAGCAGAGTCTGAGACGGAGAGACTACTGACAATCTCAAGACCACAGAGGTCTCTCCGTTCTAGCGCTAAAAATACTGCAAGACGATTGTTCGAGAGAGAGATCCCGGAATAGTTCTGCACACGTCAGCCTATATGCTCCAGCTCGACATCACGATCTACTCGCCCTTCTGCCATCTTACTGAAGAATGGTGTGCATCTGCTGCCGATGAAGTAGGCACACCGAAATCTCAATCATGTCATTGGCATCTCAGCGCGCCAGCTTCTGGTCTGACCAGAAGAGCAACCTCATAAGTGCTGTCTCACGGATTGGTTTTGAGCACCTTGAGTATCCCATAATACATTAGCCTCAAACTTCGTTCGCCTCCTCACATTCATAGTCTGTCACACCATCACGAGGACAACTTTAGTCATACAAGTGACACCCGGTTAGGTCCTTTAAAGTGGTTGCCTCATCGCGATAGAAGGTATAGGTGATCGACATACAACTACACTAGTTTGAGCGGCATACTCTTGACTAGCCGTACCTCATTGTGGTATCTGTGAGGCATTGATCAGCAGCACCAAACTAGTCGACCTTGTTTTGTTGAGTGCTCTCAGTTGAGACGTGCGAAAGATCGAAGAGAGGACACCCGTGAGTTGAGTCGCAAAGAAGATAGACAACACCAAGCATTGTTGCAATGGCAACGAAGTGGACCGATCCTATCATCATCTTCATCTCATCGTCATCATCCTCATTGTACTCTTCTTGCACAACCAAAGCCTTGGAGGAGTCTTCTTGGTGAAGTTGTTCTTGTTGGGGAACGACTTGGCCTTGTCCTTTCGGATGAGTTTGCCACCATTGTCTTCCCTCTTCTCATACGGGCATTCCGCAACGAAATGACTCACGTTACCGCAATTGTAGCAAGTTCTTACACGTTGCTTGCCCCTTGTGCCACTCGAGTTGTTTTTGCTAAAGTTGGGCCTCGAGTTTTTCTTGCTCCAAAATTGCCTTGAAGCAAGTGCCATGTGTTCATGATATGCATACTTCGTATCTTCGGGGTTGCTCTCCTCTTCTTCCTCTTCTTCTTCTTCCACGGTGAGCTTGGCCTTCAATGCAAGGTTAGGCTTCTTTGCCCGTTGAGAACGGAGCACCGCATTGTCGGCGGTCTTGTCCAAAATGTTCATGGCCACAAACTCATCCAACACTTCGCTTGAGGTCAAAGTGTGGAAATCCGGTCTTTGACGAATGACGGAGGACATGGCCTTGTGGTAGGGCATCATTGCCTTGAGGAATTTGCGCTTGATCCAATTGTCATCCGTGTCCTTGCTCTCGTGATCTCGTAGTGAGACCGCGAGTTTGGTTACTCTCCGATAAAGCTCACGAGGTTCTTCATCTTCCTTCATTGCAAACTCATCGGCCTCATCTTGTACCACTTCATAGTTGGAGCGTTGAATGCTTGTGCTTCCCCGGTAGAGAGACACGACACAATGACATGCATCTTTGGCCAAGGCGAAGGGACGAAGATGAGGTAGGTCTTCGGGTGGAATTGCATCTTGAATGATGAAGAGAGCATTCTCATTGAATTGATTGTCCGCGGCTTCTCGAGGAGTGAAGTTGCTTGGATCATGTGGATAGAAACCTTCTTCAATGATTCTCCAAAGGTTAGTGTTCACATGATTTAAATGACGTTTAAAGCGGTAAACCCAAGAATCAAAATCCTCATTTTTCACAATCTTAGGGGGAGGACCGGCATGATTCAAATGAGTGGAAGGAACCGGTCCACCATAAACAAGTGGTGGTTCCACATGGGCAAAGATGCCGGTGCCATTCTTGCCACTAGAAGAAGGGGCCTTTTCACTACTAGCTTCCCCCTTGTCGGGGATAGCATCCGACACCTTGTTGGCGGGATCACCCACTTTCAACGATGCGGTGGAAAGTTTAAGCCCCTCAAGAAATTTAGTAAACATGCTTTCAACTTCGGTTGTCATGGAGGTTTTCAATGTCTCCAAGGCAACATTGAACTCCTCACGAGAGACCGAAGTTCCCCCATCTCCCGTAGACGAGATCGGATTCACACCGGAGTGTTCCTCCACACCGTCTACGGTATCAACCATACTCTTTGGACGGTAAAGTCCTTAATAAAGAGACGAGGCTCTGATACCAATTGAAAGGATCGATATGGTTGACTAGAGGGGGGGGTGAATAGGCAACTACCAATTTTTAGCTTTTCTTTACCAAATTAAACTTTGCATCAAAGTAGGTTGTCTAGATGTGCAACTAGGTGGGCAACCTATATGATGCAATAACAACAAGCATACAAGCAAGCAAGGGTAGAAACAATAAAGAGCTTGCACAAGTAAAGGTAAGAGATAACCAAGAGTGGATCCGGTGGAGACGAGGATGTGTTACCGAAGTTCCTTCCTTTTGAGGGGAAGTACGTCTTCGTTGGAGCGGTGTGGAGGCACAATGCTCCCCAAGAAGCCACTAGGGCCACCGTATTCTCCTCACGCCCTCACACAATGCGAGATGCCGTGATTCCACTATTGGTGGCCTTGAAGGCGGCGACCGAACCTTTACAAACAAGGTTGGGGCAATCTCCACAACTTAATTGGAGGCTCCCAACAAGACCACGAAGCTTCACCACAATGGAATATGGCTCCGTGGTGACCTCAACCGTCTAGGGTGCTCAAACACCCAAGAGTAACAAGATCCGCTAGGGATGAGTGGGGGAATCGAAAATCCCCTGGTGGAAGTGTAGATCGGGGCCTTCTCAACCACTTCCGAGCAAATCAACAAATTTGATTGGCTAGAGAGATAGATCGGGCGGAAATGAAGTTTGGAGTATTTAATGGAGCTTGAGCAATAAATGGAGCTTGGGGGAGGAAGAGGTAGGTGAGAAGGAAGAAGGGGACTCCCTTTTATAGTGGGGGCAACAATCCCATTGCCCCCCACCAACCAGCCCCACACAGGGCGGTACTACCGCTGAGAGGGGGCGGTACTACCGCTAGGACAGCGGTACTGCCGCCCCAGCCAGCGGTACTGCCGTGCTGAGGAGACTAGTAGGGAATAGATCCAACTGCAGTACTACCGCGGTGGTAGGGCGGTACTACCGCTCCAGGAACGGTACTACCGCCACTACAACCGTGACTAGTGCCGCAAAACCTGACACGAGAAAAAGACCTCTCGAATCGAGGCGGTAGGAGCCAGACTGCCCAACGGTACTACGACAGTGGGGTCAAGGGCGGTAGTACCGCTGTGGAGCGGTACTGCCGCTTGTGACCCTTCGGCCGTAGTACCGCAGGCAGTGCGGTACTACCGCTGGAGTGAGAGAGAGAGGGAGAAGGGATCTCTCAAGGAAGCTGAGGACCAGGCAGAGGTGCCAGGCCCCCAGCGGTACTACTACCGTGGAGCCATGGCGGTACTACCGCTGCGAAGCGGTACTGCCGCTTGTGGCTTCTCAGCGGTACTACCGCTAGGTGCGCGGTACTGCCGCTTAGACCCAGACAGAATAGAGAAGAGAGGAGAGATCTCTTCAATGGACAAGAAAAGCTCGGAGGGTGAGAAGCTGATGTGTACGTGATGATTCCACCCATGCAAAACCCCAGCGGACCCCCTCTTGATAGTACGGTGCCCTCTACGCAATTAGTCCACCGAGAAAGAAATGAAAGAGCTACACCGTCTCGAAATACACTCCGAGGGGAAGAACGCGTCTCGTGTCAGGGGAGAATCTGTGAAATAATCAAAGCACAAGATTAGTCCGCAAACATGTTGTAATCAATCACCAAAACTACCTTGAGAGAGATATGCCGTAACAAAAGCACTCCTACGGTATCCGGGAGTTACACAATCTCATGGTCTAAGGAAATGACACTTGACATTAGAAAAGCTTTAGCATACGAACTACACGATCTTTGTGCTAGGCTTAGGATTGGGTCTTGTCCATCACATCATTCTCCTAATGATGTGATCCCGTTATCAACGACATCCAATGTCCATGGTCAGGAAACCGTAACCATCTATTGATCAACGAGCTAGTCAACTAGAGGCTTACTAGGGACATGGTGTTGTCTATATATCCACACATGTATCTGAGTTTCCTATCAATACAATTCTAGCATGGATAATAAATGATTATCATGAACAATGAAATATAATAATAATAACTAATTTATTATTGCCTCTAGGGCATATTTCCAACAAACAACGTCAGTCCGGGTTAGTTCCATTCAAATCATGCAAGTTAGAGTCCAAAACAAGGGCAAAAGTGTTTGGAAAAGTAGATACGTTGGAGACGTATCACCCTCCCGGAGGGAGAAATCGAAGCCATCGTCATCACCAACGATCCTCTCATAGAGAGGGGGGGGGGGTAATCTCCATCAACATCTTCACCAGCACCATGTCCTCTCAAACCCTAGTTCATCTCTTGTATCCGATCTTTGTCTCAAAACCTCAGATTAGTGCCTGTGGGTTGCTAGTAGTGTTGATTACTCCTTGTAGTTGATGCTAGTTGGTTTATTTGGTGGAAGAACATATGTTCAGATCCTTAATGATATTCAATACCCCTCTGATTTTGAACATGAACATGCTTTGTGAGTAGTTACGTTTGTTTCTGAGGACATGAGAAGTCTTGTTATAAATAATCATGTGAATTTGGTATTCGTTTGATATTTTGATGAGATGTATGTTGTCTTTCTTCTAGTGGTGTTATGTGAACATCGACTACATGACACTTCACCATGATTTGGCCTAGGGGAAGGCATTGAGAAGTAATAAGTATATGATGGGTTGCTAGGGTGACAAAAACTTAAACCCTAGTTTATGCGTTGCTTCGTAAGGGGCTGTTTTGGATCCACATATTTTCATGCTATGGTTAGATTTATCTTAATCCTTCTTTCGTAGTTGCAGATACTTGCGAGAGGGGTTAATCATAAGTGGGATGCTTGTCCAAGTAATGACAAGACCCAAACACCGGTCCACCCACATATCAAATTATCAAAGTAACGAACGTGAATCATATGAGCATGATGAAAACTAATTTGACAATAATTCTCATGTGTCCTCGGGAGCGCTTTGCTTTATATAAAAGTTCGTCTAGGCTTACCCTTTGCTACAGAAAGGATTGAGCCACCTTGCTGCACCTTTGTTTCACTTGTTACTTGTTACCCGTTACGAATTATCTTATCACAAAACTATCTGTTACCGATAATTTCAGTGCTTGCAGAGAATACCTTGCTGAAAACCGCTTGTCATTTCCTTTTGTTCCTTGTTGGGTTCGACACTCTTACTTATCGAAAGGACTATGATAGACCCCCTATACTTATGGTTCATCAGCCCACAAAAGATCACGTCTCAGTAACACATTCTATCACACGACCCTGTTTCATATCACCAACACCCTCATGGGTTTCAACATCACAATACACTTCACATGGCTGCAATTGCGATATGGTTTCCCACACTACAGCTTAACTTGGGTTTATTTCAATGTCTCCCCTCACCATCACGTCACAACCACACCCTCGTCCAAATGTCTCCCCTCACCACCACGTCTCAATGACACATGTTGCCGTGCTCGCCACCCCCTTCGCACCTTTGCAACACATCACGACAACATCCCCAACTAGGCTTGCCACCCCCTTCTCGCTTGTTCTCCACCCGCACGTGCGCCCCCAGACACGACGCCACTGGTTAACCGCCGACGGCACCCAGAGCCCTACGCCGCCTCAAATGATTTTTTTTTGGGGGGAAGAAACAACAAAAGAAGAAGAACAAAAGAGAGGAATCCGATAGATTTTTAGGAAACGAACGTGGACGAGGAACCGAAAGCAACCAGAAAGAAAGAAAAGCAGGGGCTACACCTAAGCGGAGAGAAATCTGATGATGGCATAATTAGCAACAACAATGGTGAGCTGTGGCGTGCGCTGCCCTGGTTTTGATAACCATGCCGCGGGCCACCACCCCTCATAACCCCCCGGGCCCTGCGTCCAGTGTCTGTCCACGGCCCGCACGACTCCACTTCCCCCGATCCCCCCCATAGCCTACCGAATACCGTACGCCCTGCCCCTCTCCCCGCGACTCCGCCCGCCCGCCCCCGCCCTCGCCGCGCCGTTCCCCCCAAAACCCAAAAATATCCCGCCGAATTCCACCGCCAGCGCCCACCACTTTCCCCTCCCCCCCTCTCCCCGCGCCCCGCACC